>NC_141829.1:1447185-1477147 GCF_982586985.1 Callionymus lyra
CACACTTAACGTCTACACAACTACACTCCTGTCTTACACTTAACGTCTACACAACTACACTCCTGTATCACACTTAACGTCTACACAACTACACTCCTGTCTTACACTTAACGTCTACACAACTACACTCCTGTATCACACTTAACGTCTACACAACTACACTCCTGTCTTACACTTAACGTCTACACAACTACACTCCTGTATCACACACAACAGTTACACAACTAAGATGTAGTTGTGTATAAAGTTTTTCTACACAACTCTCTCCATCAGTGACTCCTTTAGTGTCAGATGTACAAGAAAATGAAGTTATTAAGTTAGTAATAGTTATTAAGTTAGTAAAAGTTGTTTAGTTTAAAAATAAATGGTTTAATTTCTCAAGTTTATATTGAATTGTGGGATCTTAGTCTACGTCCTCTAGATCTATGTCGATTTGTATATAGATTTATATTTTCATAAACAGAGTCAAATATTATGTTTTAATGATCAATTTATTTAAAATTCTATATTCAAAATATTTAATGATCTGAGACTTTAAATTGAGTGAAAATCTTAGTTTCAAATGATATAAAGTGACTTCATGCTCTTATTTTGAAAGCCGGGCGTTTATTTCCTATTAAATGACGTTTGTGGAATTTACCTTAAAGTTTAGATCAAGAGTCAGCGATTGGTTCTGTAAAGACAGACCCGCCTTTTGCTGCTTCTGATTGGTTAATATTGCGTCAGACCTTCTGTGATTGATTGGCTAGATTTACACAGACCCAGAACAAAGTATATACATATTGAGTATTAAACGCATCAATAGAAACAAGAAAAAATAAATTTAAGGCCAAAATGTAGTTTTTAAATATTCTTTTGTAGTTTTCTTGGTCTTTTATACAATTAACTGTTTAATTTTATCTGTATCTCAGTTTATGTTCATTCGTTTGTTTGATAAAACTGAACATTATTTCGATACAGCAACAGGCGCTCGTCAATTGCATCGGTTTGTGATGGATTGACAGTGAGGTGAGGCACTGCCTCACAGGAGTCAAGGCCGTCTGATACGTCGAAGTGAAGAAACCTGGAGCAGAACCAGACTCGGATAAATAAAGTAGAACCTGAAGGTCGACACGTTCTAAATGTTTATTAAATGAAAGTCAAACGACACCAGGAGTTAAAACATGAGAAACATCGTCTTGTTCTTGAAGCACGAGTTCCTGTCGTCGGTTCCAGCAGATCAAGGATCCAGAAGGTCGCGCTCCGGGTTACTGTGGAAGAACCAAGGTCGTCAGAACATCTAGTTCCTTTTTAATTAGGGTTTTAGTCATGAAACAGTTTCTCTCCGTCAAGAATCAAATCAGAACAAATACGAGGAACCAAAGTGTAGAACTAAAGTGTAGAACTAAAGTGAAGAACTAAAGTGTAGAACTAAAGTGTAGAACTAAAGTGTAGAACTAAAGTGAAGAACCAAAGTGTAGAACTAAAGTGAAGAACTAAAGTGTAGAACTAAAGTGTAGAACTAAAGTGTAGCACTAAAGTGAAGAACTAAAGTGTAGAACTAAAGTGTAGAACTAAAGTGTAGAACTAAAGTGTAGAACTAAAGTGAAGAACTAAAGTGTAGAACTAAAGTGTAGAACTAAAGTGAAGAACTAAAGTGTAGAACTAAAGTGTAGAACTAAAGTGTAGAACTAAAGTGTAGAACTAAAGTGAAGAACTAAAGTGTAGAACTAAAGTGAAGAACTAAAGTGAAGAACTAAAGTGTAGAACTAAAGTGTAGAACTAAAGTGTAGAACTAAAGTGTAGAACTAAAGTGTAGAACTAAAGTGTAGCACTAAAGTGTAGCACTAAAGTGTAGAACTAAAGTGAAGAACTAAAGTGAAGAACTAAAGTGTAGCACTAAAGTGTAGAACTAAAGTGTAGAACTAAAGTGAAGAACTAAAGTGAAGAACTAAAGTGTAGAACTAAAGTGTAGCACTAAAGTGTAGCACTAAAGTGTAGCACTAAAGTGAAGAACTAAAGTGTAGCACTAAAGTGTAGCACTAAAGTGTAGAACTAAAGTGAAGAACTAAAGTGAAGAACTAAAGTGTAGAACTAAAGTGTAGAACTAAAGTGTAGCACTAAAGTGTAGCACTAAAGTGAAGAACTAAAGTGTAGCACTAAAGTGTAGAACTAAAGTGTAGAACTAAAGTGAAGAACTAAAGTGTAGAACTAAAGTGAAGAACTAAAGTGAAGAACTAAAGTGAAGAACTAAAGTGAAGAACTAAAGTGTAGAACTAAAGTGAAGAACTAAAGTGTAGAACTAAAGTGTAGAACTAAAGTGTAGAACTAAAGTGTAGCACTAAAGTGAAGAACTAAAGTGAAGAACTAAAGTGTAGAACTAAAGTGAAGAACTAAAGTGTAGAACTAAAGTGTAGAACTAAAGTGTAGAACTAAAGTGAAGAACTAAAGTGAAGAACTAAAGTGAAGAACTAAAGTGTAGAACTAAAGTGAAGAACTAAAGTGTAGAACTAAAGTGTAGAACTAAAGTGTAGAACTAAAGTGTAGAACTAAAGTGTAGAACTAAAGTGTAGAACTAAAGTGAAGAACTAAAGTGTAGAACTAAAGTGAAGAACTAAAGTGTAGAACTAAAGTGTAGAACTAAAGTGTAGAACTAAAGTGAAGAACTAAAGTGAAGAACTAAAGTGTAGAACTAAAGTGTAGAACTAAAGTGTAGAACTAAAGTGAAGAACTAAAGTGTAGAACTAAAGTGTAGAACTAAAGTGTAGCACTAAAGTGTAGCACTAAAGTGTAGCACTAAAGTGTAGCACTAAAGTGAAGAACTAAAGTGTAGCACTAAAGTGTAGAACTAAAGTGTAGCACTAAAGTGTAGAACTAAAGTGTAGAACTAAAGTGAAGAACTAAAGTGTAGAACTAAAGTGTAGAACTAAAGTGTAGAACTAAAGTGTAGAACTAAAGTGAAGAACTAAAGTGTAGAACTAAAGTGTAGAACTAAAGTGTAGCACTAAAGTGTAGAACTAAAGTGTAGAACTAAAGTGAAGAACTAAAGTGTAGAACTAAAGTGAAGAACTAAAGTGTAGAACTAAAGTGAAGAACTAAAGTGTAGCACTAAAGTGAAGAACTAAAGTGAAGAACTAAAGTGTAGAACTAAAGTGAAGAACTAAAGTGAAGAACTAAAGTGAAGAACTAAAGTGTAGAACTAAAGTGTAGAACTAAAGTGTAGAACTAAAGTGTAGAACTAAAGTGTAGAACTAAAGTGTAGAACTAAAGTGTAGAACTAAAGTGTAGAACTAAAGTGTAGAACTAAAGTGTAGAACTAAAGTGTAGAACTTACACATTTCTCGATCACGAGTCCGTCTTTGAAGAAAGTCATGATTGGAACATCGTCAATCTCACGATAGTCCAGCAGACCAACAGTTCCTGCAACGTCCATCGACTCGCCCGTGTAGAACTGAGACCAGAGGTTAGATCCAGCAACACACACACCTCACACACACAAATGCTTCTCACACACACAAATGCTTCTCACACACACGAATGCTTCTCACACACACACCTCACACACACGAATGCTTCTCACACACACACGTAATTGTCGTCACTCACCGCGAAGTTGTCGAACTTCTTCAGCAGCATCTTGATCTGTTCCGGAGCCGCATCCGTGAACGGCTTCACTCGGTCCGGGTTGGTCTCCTGCAGTTTGTTCTTGATGCTGCGAGGGGAGCGTCAGTGACACGTCAGTGACATCAGAGTGACGCGTCAGTGACACACGCGTCAGTGACACACGCGTCAGTGACACACGCGTCAGTGACACACGCGTCAGTGACACACGCGTCAGTGACACACGCGTCAGTGACACACGCGTCAGTGACACACGCGTCAGTGACACACGCGTCAGTGACACACGCGTCAGTGACACCACGGCGATCACAGTGACACGTCAGTGACATCAGAGTGACACGTCAGTGACACACGCGTCAGTGACACGTCAGTGACACGTCAGTGACACGTCAGTGACACGTCAGTGACACGTCAGTGACATCAGAGACACGTCAGTGACATCAGAGTGACATCAGAGTGACATCAGAGTGACATCAGAGTGACATCAGAGTGACACGCGTCAGTGACATCAGAGTGACATCAGAGTGACACGCGTCAGTGACATCAGAGTGACATCAGAGTGACATCAGAGTGACATCAGAGTGACATCAGAGTGACATCAGAGTGACACACGCGTCAGTGACACACGCGTCAGTGACACACGCGTCAGTGACACACGCGTCAGTGACACACGCGTCAGTGACACACGCGTCAGTGACACACGCGTCAGTGACACACGCGTCAGTGACACACGCGTCAGTGACACACGCGTCAGTGACATCAGAGTGACACGTCAGTGACATCACAGTGACACGTCAGTGACATCACAGTGACATCACAGTGACATCACAGTGACACGTCAGTGACATCAGAGTGACACACGCGTCAGTGACACACGCGTCAGTGACACACGCGTCAGTGACACACGCGTCAGTGACACACGCGTCAGTGACACACGCGTCAGTGACACACGCGTCAGTGACACACGCGTCAGTGACACACGCGTCAGTGACATCAGAGTGACACGTCAGTGACATCAGAGTGACACGTCAGTGACATCACAGTGACATCACAGTGACACGTCAGTGACATCAGAGTGACACACGCGTCAGTGACACACGTGTCAGTGACATCACAGTGACATCACAGTGACACGTCAGTGACATCACGGCGACATCAGTGACATCACAGTGACACGTCAGTGACATCACAGTGACACGTCAGTGACATCACAGCGACAGTGACGTCATACTCACTCCTTCATGTACTTCTTGATGTACGTCTTGTACGCGTCCTTCGAGAAGCTCGTCTCCGACAGCTTGTGGTTGAGCACGATGTCTACGCCGCTGATGGTCGGGATCTCAGAGTCTTCCAGCGGCTCCTCCGCCGACGCGTTGGCGCCGATCAGGTTCTCGTCGAAGCCCTCCCTCCTGGTGACGGTCTGTGCACACACACACACACACACACACACACACGTGTTCACATGTTTTCAGATGAACTTTCAACTCTGATAGGTTTCTTAACTAGTTCCACTTCGATGACCCTCAACACCTGGAGTTGATCCTCAGACTCTAAAGCTCCGTGACTTCGGTCCAACTGAGTCACGAGTCTGAGGAACTTATTTTAGAAACATGTCTTTATATGACGCGCTGCCGCCGCTGCTGCCCCCTGCTGGTCACACCGTCACACCACAGTCTCATCATGATGTTACACAGAGGCTTCTAACCATCAACTCTTAACCCAACCAGGTGAGGTAACCAGGTGAGGTAACCAGGTGAGGTAACCAGGTGAGGGTCAGTCTGGACTCGATCGTTGGAACAAAAACCTGAACAATCTTTGGACCAGACTTATGAAGTGGTTTTTAACTAGTTAGTGAGTCACTGGTTAGTAAGTCAACTAGTCTCCGAGAACAAAGGCTCACCTTCCCCTCCACGTGCACCAACAGACCACACGCGGACTCCGTGATCTTGTAAATGTCCGAGAACATCTCGTCGTCTGTGGAACAAGAAGCTCGTGGTTACACAACATGCTACACAACATGTAACACAACATGATACACAACATGCTACACGACATGGCGGGAGCGTGAGTTAGTTTAGTTAGTTAGTGGCGACACACGAGTCACGCCTCGATCACATCAACCGTAAGATTCTACGGTTGAACATCGACACAAACACACACTTTCTTCTACACAAACACACTTTCTTCTACACAAACACACGTCGAGCTTTAAAGCGTCGAGGCCTCGTCAACACGAGTTAGCATTGTTAGCCTCGTTAGCCTCGTTAGCATCACGATCCACATGAGCTCCTGCTCGCCGAGAAGCGGCGGCTGGTGCGGGTGACGCCGCCTCACTGACCGGAGATGATGTCCTTGTAGATGATCATGGTTCTGATGTTTCCGGGAGACTTGAGCTCGAGCGCCGCGACGATCAACCGCCTCCGTGGAGCGTCGAGAGGAAAAGAGCGAACAGGCCGCGCCGCGCCAGCGTGACGCCCCTATGACGTCAGCGCGGCGCCCGCCGCCGCACCGCCCGGTGGCCGCGAGCAGTACTGCAGCTTTCGATAGAACTTTATTGACAAAACAGACGAATCACAGCGAGCGAGAAAAACTTAAAATACATTTAAAATAAATCCGTTAAAACAAGAACATGGTTTTGATTCTATAGAATCCTTTTAAAAGTGTTTCAAACAATATCGTCTGCGAAAACATTTAAACACTAAAACTTAACATTTTTCTTCGTTATTCACCGTTTTTTGATCGAAGCTAATTTCTTGTGATTTAAAAAAGTGAAAATGTTTGTTTGGAAAATAAATAAATGCACGTCGAGTCGCGTCTGTGATGACGTCATCATCTCGCCAGAGTCTCGTTTTCCTCCCAAAATATTGATTTCAACTCAAACAACACTTTTAAACTAACAATCTAAATAAAAACACTTTCATTCTGAATCAAATCAGTTTAATGGACAATAATGTAGTTTTCAAAACAATCTGAAGGTTTTATTGTTTCGTTGGCTTTTCTGTGATTTCATTTGAAAGTGAAATAAATCAACGTCCAGAGATAATTTAACAACTTTTATTTATTGAAGTCAAACATCAACCCATGCATTTAAAAAAAACATTAAAAATTCAATGTACAAGTTTACAGACAAATTACAGTCATGTGACGAGCAGGAAGTCATGTGACGAGCAGGAAGTCATGTGACTTCTACGATGTGTGCCGACTCATGTTATGATCGTGACTCGAGTGCAACACAGAAGCAGAAACCGTCGTTCCTCCTCAAGTCGTCAGCTGACCACAGTCTCGGATCACCAGCTTCCTGCTGGGTTTCCCGTCTTTGGCGCCCAGACTCCCCATCTTCTGCACCACGTCCATGCCGTCGCGCACGAACCCGAACGCCACGTGCTTGAAGTCCAGGTGGTCCGTCTTCTTCAGCGTGATGAAGAACTGCGAGTTGTTGGTGTCGCGGCCGCGGTTGGCCATGGACAGGATCCCTGGACCCGTGTGTCGCACATCGAAGTTCTCGTCGTCAAACTTGCCGCCGTAGATGGACTTCCCTCCGGAGCCGTCGCCGTGAGTGATGTCACCGCCCTGAGGGGAGACTTCTTTAGATGCAACTCGTTTCTGAACAAACGTTTACTCCAAGAATTCCATTTTCTAAATCAAATATTTGTTCATTCATAGTATTTTTAATTCAATATAAATGTTATAATGGAGTCTCCAGACTAAACCAACAGAGCTCAGAGCTACTGATCAAACTTTCAGCCAATCACGTGACGAGTGAGCGGCTCGATGGATTTAGTCTGGTAAGAAAAACAAACATTTTATATTTAATTCAAACTATTTTTCAAACGTATAAATCGTTCACTCAACATTCTGACCCTGAAGTTCTTCTGTACCTGGTCGCCATGGAGACGGACTCACCTGACACATGAAGTCCGGAATAACTCTGTGGAAAACCGAGTCCTTCAGTCCGAAGCCCTTCTCTCCGGAGCAGAGCGCTCGGAAGTTCTCCGCCGTTTTGGGGACGACGTGCGAGAAGAGCTCCACGGTGATGGTTCCCAGGTCTTCTCCGTCGGCGGACACGCTCAGGAACACCTGCGGGTTGGAGGCCCTGGAGTGCTCCTGGACGCGGGACATGGGCGCGGCGGCGTCGTCGTCGGGCGAGGTCATGTGACGCTGGCAGTCGCTGAACGTCTTGTGGAACTTCTCGCTGAGCTCGGCGCTCTTGAACTTCGCCGCCAGCTGCTCCAGAGCGCCGTTGCCGTCTGAGGAAGCAGAGCGTGAGAAGCGGCGCCGACACCAGGAGCCGCGGCCGTACCCGAGTAGTCCGTGGCCGTCCAGACCAGCGCGTTGGCCGACGTGTTCATGGGCTTCAGCTCCATGGCGAGCGTGATGTGGTGGTTGGCGCACACGCGGAACACCTGCTCGCGCCGCATGAGGATCCTGTAGAAGTGTTTGCTCGGGTGGAAGAGGATCTTCAAGTCGCCGACGCCGCGTTCCTTCCACTGACCCAGGTCTCGATCCCACCTGTAGAGCTTCGCTCGCTCCTTGAACAGAATCTCCTCGTCCTCCTCGCCCGACTTGGTCTGGACCTGAGAGTTTGGAAGGATTTCAGTCGTTTCTATATTTGAAGGTTTCACTCGTTTTAGTCCAATTATTGAATGAACTCATTTAAATCATCGCACTTTCATCAGTTGATCACATTTTCTAGATTCAACGTAAGGTCGTGTCGTCGCCACTCATGCCAGCCATCGTCACATGACCCAGTAGCTCTGAGCTCTGTTGGTTCAGTCTGGAGACTATTGTACCAACATTTATACTGAATTTAAAAGACTTAAAAATATTGAATTTAGAAAATGTATTTTAGAATTATCAGAACAAGACAAACTATGTAGAAGAACAATAAACCAACGATAGAATAGAATCCATGTCTCCGGGCTTTACCTCCGGCAGAGACACGATGGGCTCGAAGTGGATGTCGTCGTTCTGATCTTCCTCCTCATCACTTCCTTCTCCTTCGTTGGCCGGCGCCGCCGACCTGAACACCGTCTGGCCGGCGTTGGCCCAGGAGAAGCTGGAGTCTGAGCACACGGACGCAGACGTTCACGCCAAGAAACACACGCCAGAAACGTTTGTACCGTTCGATCCGAAAGCGAAGCCGTCCGTGGTACTGGCCAGGTCGGCGAAAGAGAATCCTCCGGCAGACGAGAAGGAAAACATGGAGTCTGTGGAGCGGGAGGACGTTAACGCTGAAGGTGCTCAGGTGTTTCTGCTCACCTTTGTGGTCCTGGTCAGAGATCTTCTTGGTGGACAGATCGATGGCGCTGCTGTCGGCGCTCGTCCAGTCCTGACCCGAGTCCAGAGAACGAGTCTTCAACGGAGGAAGAACAACTTGATCAAGATCCGACCTTCACTGGTTGTTGAGTCACTTCAACACAATCTGTCGTTTACAACAATTAAGATCTTAAACTTCTACTTCAGGCGTTTAATCAAATGTGTGACGAAGAGAAACTCACTTTATTGGTCATTTAATGAAACGTTTTTTTGTATTTTTCTACATATTTGACAACTCGGTCGAACTTTTGTGTGACTTTGAAACTTAGTCTAGAATAGTCTAGAAAACATGATTAAAGAGATTAAACTTCAATTGATTTTTCATTACTTTGAACAGGTTGAAGGTTTTCTCGCAGCAAAGTTGAATAAAACGTGTATTTTTATCAATTAAATTCCATCTTTTTCTTCATCATTTGCACAGAATCAGAGCAACTTCCTGCTAAACCTAAGAATTATTAGATTAATCGACGGTTAAAATAGTTGCAGCCTATAGTACAAGTAAACATCCTACCTCTGACACCCCTCGGTGTGTGTGTGTGTGTGTGTGTGCGTCACATAAGCTAAAACATGAGTTGTATGAAAGTTAATCAGAATATCGAACGAGTTTACTTTTGAAAAATAATGTAACATCCAAATTCAATATTTTTTCATTCACAGTCTTTGAAACTCAATATAAATGTCTCTGAGCTCGTTTGGTTTTGTCTGTTGACTCCATTAAACCAACATTTATATATTGAATTTAAAAGACGAGGTGAGAGTGTAGCCGACGTCAGGTCATAATTACCGGCTCGTGACTCTCTTCTTCTTCTCCTTCTTCTCCTCCTTCTTCTTCTTCTTCTCCTCCTTCTTCTTCTTCTTCTCCTCCTTCCTCCTCCTCCTCCTCCTCCTCCTGGTCAGTCGCAGGCGTGTGAGTTGAAGCGACGTCTGCTGGCGACAGAAGATGGACTGATGACACGACCTTGAGTCCACGCAGCTTCAGCTCAACTCACCTCCTGTCATCTCACACGGATCCGAGTAGAGTTTTCCGTTCAGCGCCTTCACCGCCGACTCGTAATCCTCGTCTGGAAGATCCACAGTTGAGTTTGACGAGCAGAAGAACGAAGGTTGGATTCTCACCGTCCGGCTCCGGGTCGCTGCTGTAGTCGGGCTGGTTCTGGTAGCAGAAGAACGTGAGCGGCAGCAGAAGCTTCCGGGCCAGAGCCGCCTGCTGAGGCGTCGCTTCCCTCACGTAGACGATCTCTAGGTCAGAGTCTGCTCCTGCAACATAATCAAGAGTCTTTTGAAACGAGTCGTGCAGTGAGTGGAGCGTGTTTGGAGACTCGGACGATCATGCAGCACAAACATGCTTTAGAACCAACTTCTCTTATCACTGGATTCGATCGGTTTAAAGCAGCACCATGTGACGTGTTGTCATGACTACAACCGTGTAGCCATTAGTTCAACAGTGAAAAGTTGATGAAACCTCAAGAGAATTTGTTTTCGTTTTGTTTTATGGTTTATATTTCAAGAAAGTGTTAATTCAAAATCTATTTGATTTTATAAACAAAATATTCAGTGTTTATGCTGCAATTAAACTTCCGAGCTCTGGATGGCAGCAGTCGTTAAGTCCTCCGCAGCTGATGACTGAGGACGAGAGGATACAGTGAGTCCAGCAGCTTTTAAAGCTGATTTTTGGACATATTTTGGTTTGAAAACCAATGGAAGTAGTTACGACTTCATCAAGAGTCATGTGGTCTGAAAATACTACAACACCAGAGTCAAGTACTGGACAATACTACACATATATACTTGTTACTACACTATCACAACACCAGAGTCAAGTACTGGACAATACTACACATATATACTTGTTACTACACTATCACAACACCAGAGTCAAGTACTGGACAATACTACACATATATACTTGTTACTACACTATCACAACACCAGAGTCAAGTACTGGACAATACTACACATATATACTTGTTACTACACCATCACAACACCAGAGTCAAGTACTGGACAATACTACACATGTATACTTGTTACTACACTATCACAACACCAGAGTCAAGTACTGGACAATACTACACATATATACTTGTTACTACACTATCACAACACCAGAGTCAAGTACTGGACAATACTACACATATATACTTGTTACTACAGTATCACAACACCAGAGTCAAGTACTGGACAATACTACACATATATACTTGTTACTACACTATCACAACACCAGAGTCAAGTACTGGACAATACTACACATATATACTTGTTACTACACTATCACAACACCAGAGTCAAGTACTGGACAATACTACACATATATACTTGTTACTACACTATCACAACACCAGTGTCAAGTACTGGACACTACTACATATATATACTTGTTACTACACTATCACAACACCAGAGTCAAGTACTGGACAATACTACACATATATACTTGTTACTACACTATCACAACACCAGAGTCAAGTACTGGACAATACTACACATATATACTTGTTACTACTCTATCACAACACCAGAGTCAAGTACTGGACAACACTACACATATATACTTGTTACTACTCTATCACAACACCAGAGTCAAGTACTGGACAATACTACACATATATACTTGTTACTACACTATCACAACACCAGAGTCAAGTACTGGACAATACTACACATATATACTTGTTACTACACTATCACAACACCAGAGTCAAGTACTGGACAATACTACACATATATACTTGTTACTACTCTATCACAACACCAGAGTCAAGTACTGGACAATACTACACATATATACTTGTTACTACTCTATCACAACACCAGAGTCAAGTAGTGGACAATACTACATATATATATATCATTGTTACTACACTATATATCATATTGTTGCATCTTCTCAACATACTTGACAAACACAGCTAGAAGAGGCGGCTGTAAAATGTACCATCAAATCACCAAAATAACTTTTCTACACGAGTATTGATCACAGATTCTAAACCTTTTTGAACAAGAAGCAACAGAAACACACGTCATGCAAACGTCTTCTATCTTTTCACGCCGTGCATGAAGGTTATTCTGCTCTACAGCTCAAGGTGAAGCTGAGAAGTGTTAACACACTGGAGTGATTAGAATACCTGCCGGCTCAAATTGGGTGCTTGAGGTTCTGGTCCAAAAGGCCATTGGGTTATCTTTGAAAAGCCTAAAGTCCGGCCCTATGAAGAGTGTTTGTGAGACACTAAGTGTGAGGCTGAGACTGTAAGAAGACCATCAGAGTGTGACAGAGTGACAAGTGTGTTGCATGTGTCAGTTTATCTGTTGATGTTCTGTGGCGTCGTCAGATGAAACCAGACCATGAGGTGAAAGGTCGCACGAGTGAACATTACCTGGTTGTGGGAGTTTGAACGCGGGCGGCGTCGTCCTGCCAGCTCGTCCACAGTCTCGGCTTCTCTCGTCGCCGTCGCTGCTGGACGGAGTGTTGAAGCCGAAGAACTTCTGAAGGCTGTCGCCGCCGAACACAAACTTTGGGGGCGAGACGACCGTCTTGGAGGGGTTGACCGGACTCTCTGACCCCGAGGCGCTGAGCTCCTCATCAGGAGCCAGCGTGGTCGTCTCCTTCGTCGTCTCTTCCAAGATGGCGATGGCTTCCTTCCCACAAACAGCCGTTACCGAAGGTGGAGTCGTGGTCTTGTCTTGTTGTGGCGAGGCTGCGGAGGTCACTGGGGTCATGAGTTCTAGATTCTCTGACGCATCTTTAGCCTCCAGGAAAACATTTTTAAATGCGTTTGCCATTTCCTGCAACTTGAATCTCACGGCCAACTGCTCCAGATGTCCCTCTGCAGCCTCCGAGAAGTCCAGGGCGCTCCACACCCAGGCCCTCTCCGCCCCCTTCATGGGCTCCAGCTTCATGACGGAGGTGATCCAGTGGTTGGCACAAATCTTCAGAACCTGATCTCGTCTCATGATCAGTCGCACACGTTTGGTGTCGTAGTTCTGCAGGATCTTCAAGTCTCCAATTCCTCGCTCCTTCCACTGTTTCAGGTCCTTGTCGTATCGGTAGAGCTTGGCTCTGTGGCTGAAGACCACCTGCTCGTTCTCCTCGCCCGTGCACGGCTCCACCAGGTCGGGCAGAGGAACCACAGGTTCAAAGTACTGTCCGTCCCTCTCGTCGTCCTGAACTCCCTCCTGCTCGTCGTCTGTACCCACCGAAGTCCGGCTCTGGTTCAGCTTGGCAGGAGACTTGGAGGGACTCAGTCCTGGATGGAAGCTAAAGCTAAATCCGGAAGTGGACTCCCCAAAGCGGAAGAGGTTCTTTCTAACTGGACTACTGGCGAGAGGCGACGCATAGACAGAAGAGACGGTGTCGTCGAGAGCCTCCTCTCGGAGGTCGTAGTTGTCCCACTCCAGCGTCGGGCCGGTCGTGTCGGACTGAGACTTCATCACAAGACTCGAAATGTTGGAAGTTGACTTGTCTTCCGTGATTTTGGTGTTTTCATCCGTCAGAAGGAGTTTGAGATCTTTCAAGTCGGACTTCCTCTCCTCCGCTTTCTTGATGAGATGTGCGGTGCGACCCGTGTCCAGCAGTTTGTGGGGCGTCTGCAGGGGAATGTCCAGCAGCAGCGCCTGGCACTCTTCAAACTTCTGCTTGAACTCTTCCGCCAGCTCTTTGGTTTTAAACTTGGCAGCCAGGTGCTCCAGGACAGCGTCTCCATCAGAGAAGTCGTTGGCCGTCCACCTCCAGGCCTTCTCAGATCCAGGGAGAGGCTGGAGGTTCATGGTGGTGGTGATCCAGTGGTTGGCACACACTTTAAGAACCTGCTCTCGTCTCATCAGCACCCGGAGTCGTCCATTAGTAGCGTTTTTCAAGAACTTGAGGAGCCCCACGCCTCGCTCCTTCCACTGCCGGGTCTGAGCGTCAAATCTAAATAGTTTGACACGTTGCGAGTAAAGAACTTCTTCGTCCTCCTCGCCCGTCACTAGATCCACCTTCTCCGGCAGCTGGACGATGGGTTCAAATTGAATATTATCATCCGTTTCATCCGTTTTATACAGTTCATCGTCATCTTGTTCGTTTGAGACGTTGGATTTAATCTGCAAGGATTTAAACACCTGGTCGCCCTGACCAGAGAAGCCTTGGAGGTCGGGCTCCTTTAATCCAAACTGAAAGTCTGAGGTCTTTGCCAAGTCAGCAAAACTCATGGAATCAGTCTTTCCAGAAATTAAAGGATTTTCATCCGTGACCGATTTGTCTGCTTCAGGTTCTTTGGACTTGTGTTTGTCAGCCATGTTTTTAAGGACGCTGGAGGCCGACACGGATTGTAAATCATTGGAAGACGTTTCGTTTTCACTTTGTTTACCAAAAGTGATGGCACCGCCTGAAGAGGGCAAACTAAAAGTGAAGCCAGAAGAACTTGTGGCAGAAGATGCAGTTGAAGGAATCTCAAATTTGAACGAAGCGGCGGATGGACTGCTGGCGTTTTGACCAAATTGAAAGGTGTTGCCGACTCCGAAAGGCAAGGAAAATCCAGTTCCTTCTGCTTGGTTTAAGGAAGTCTTGGTTCCAAATGAAAAGCTAAATGTAGAAGCAGAAGGAGCTGAACTGGTCTCACTCTTAGCATTAGGATTTGCTGCCTGACAAGCCATACACTTGCTTGACGATGGTTTGTTTCGTAAAGTACATGCATCACAGTCCCACTCTCCCTCTTTTATCCCGAAGCGGGCCTGTAAAGAGTCATTTGAAGCAGCCAAAGCTTCCTTTTTGTCCGTTGACTGAGCGGTAGTGGGAGCTTCAGACTTGGAAGGATTCGTAGCAGAGCAACAAACGCATCTTTTGGCAGAAGCTTCATTAACAACGTCACAGGAAGCACAGTCCCACTGCCCAGGCTTCTTTGCAAACATAGCAAATCCAGTGTTAGCAGGGACTTCAGATACTTTGACCTCAGGCACAACTGGGGCAGGAGGCTTTGAAGTCGCAAAATCTGTGGCCTTTGGAACTTTGCATGACGCACAAGTGTCTGCAGACTCTTCGTTAGCAACAGAACATGCTGTACAAGACCACTCAGTCTTTTTAGCAAATTGATTGCCAAACGCAGAGGCAAACACACCAGTGGCAGATACTGTTGGCATCGGGGTGCTGGTTCCAAACGTGAAGGAGGAAGGTGTTGTAGATCCAAAAGCATCAAAGCCTCCAAAAGTGGAACCGGAGGTTTTGCTGGATGCATCAGATCCAAATTTAAAGCTAAAGGAACTGGGTTTAGGATCAACAGGGTCTGGCTTCAAGGCTTGATTTGGATTGGTGGTTTGACAGGAGACGCACTTCCTGACATCCACTCCATTTCTCACAAAACATGTCGGACAATCCCACTCTCCCGTCTTGATGGCAAACTTAGCAAAAGGATCCGCACTTTCTACCTTCAGCTCCTGCTCTTTGTCACTTTGTGGGGATTCTCGGAGCATTCTCTGTGCCTCCTCAAACTTGGACTTGAAAAGCGAGGCCTCGTCAGCAGTTTTGAAGCGGATGGCGAGCTGCTCCGTCTTCGGCTCCTCGTCTGAATAATCAATTGCGTTCCAGACCCAAGATTTATCAGACTCAGCGTTTGATTTCAACAACATGTCAGTGTTGATGTAGTGATTGGCACAGATCTTGAGGACCTGCTCTCGTCTCATTAGGAGCCGGAACTTTCCCTTAGTGGTGTGTTTGAGGATTTTAACATTCCCTATCCCACGCTCCTTCCACTCTTTGGTCTCCGTGTCAAATCGATACAGTTTTGCCCTGTTGCAAAACATTTCCTCTTCCTCCTCTTCACCGGTCTTTAGATCGACTTTATCAGGCAGAGGTACAATTGGATCGAAGTGAGGACCGTCTTCCTCCTCGTCCTCTTCGGCGTTACTGCTCTCGTTGTCACCGGTGATTTCTTCTTCATCTGTAGTTCTTGCCACTCTGAAAACTTGATCTCCAAATTTAATCGGATGCTCCAGCTTTCCAAACAGATTTCCCGTGCCCGAAGTCACATCAAAAGCTGGACCAAAAGAGGTTTTTGAACCAATGTGGAAGATCCCCTTCTGGCCAGTCGGAGGTTCCTGAAGTAGAGGATCCGACGAGCTTTCCGTTTTCGGTGGAATATCTGATGTGAGAAGACCAAGTAAGCTTTCACTGTGTTTTGCTTGGGAAGCAGAGAAGGTGAAATCGCCGTCGTTGGATTTAAAATTGGAGTTGAATTTAAATGATGCCGGAGAAGCCGAACGAGCAGCTGAACTTCCACCAAAACTAGGCACGTCATTCGGTGTCTGCTGACCAAACGGGAGCTTTCCGAACTCCATGGGTTTTCCCTCCATGCACTTGGGCTGGTGAACAGGAACAGCAGGTGGTTTGGTGAAGTAGCCTGGTTCCGGCAGGGGAGGGTTGGTCGGTTGTTGGTTCACTCCTTGGCTGTAAAACTCCTCATTATACGGGGACAGGAGGTTGGTGGCACAGGATTCAAAACGTAGTGGGGCTGGGTAGACCGGCTCCTGTGGTGGGTACATGGTCGGGGCTGTTTGCAATGGTGGTGTGCTCGTTGGTTGCTGAAAGGCATAAACATGCTGCTGATGTGGCATTCTGTTCATACTATACATGGGGCCCTGCAAGAACATCAACAGAACGTCAACGCATTTCGCACGTTTGTCGTTCAAACAAGAAAGAGGTTCAACCTTGGTGGGCGTCATGTTGGCTGCGGTGCGGAGCAGGTACTGAGAGTTGTATCCAGGAGACTGATTGTAGTAGACGGAGGGCCCCGTGGTGGAGACTGAGAGAATAGAGAAGGTATTAAAGCCATCGTTCAAGGAAACAAGACTTGTGTTCTGGGGCTGACCCGTGAGCGGAGCGCCGTGGTACGACTGGACCGGAGTGAACGACTCCTGTAAGGGTTCGGCACCATAGCCGTCGCCGCACATCTTGTGAAGAGGAGATCCCATGTTTCCTGAGGCGTTGTGTCGCAGATCATGGACTTCATTCTGCAGATGAGCATGTGATGAAAACAGGATCAAATCTATTCATGAATGTTTCAGTGAGAAAAACACTCAAATTGTAACATGACATTGTTGAGACAGAAAAGTAATGTTTTTAAAACTTTAAGTAAGTACTGCAAGTTGCATAATGAATGAAACGATCACTACTTTACTTCATGTATATTTAATACCTTAAGCGCTTCAACCTGCTGACAAAGCATCTGGAGGAGGCTTTTCTGATCTTCGACCCAGTGAGGCGGAGTCTTGGGAGTCATCTGTCAATCAATGTTGGATCATCATCATCATCATCATCAAGAAGTTCTCTTCACATCAAACCATCACCCACCAGGAGTCTTTTGGAAGGTGAGACGACACTCTTGCTGGGCGAGGGAGTAGAAAACTTCATGTGTGATATGGTGGCGCTGGTTTCTGATAGATGTGCTGGACTGGAGTGAGTCGGTCCCCTGCGACTCTCCTTCTCTTCCTCTTCATCCAACACTTCACCACTTTCTCCGAGCTGCTGATTGACATCGTTGAGAAGATCCACCACTTCCTCCATTGAAACGGGCAGCTGAGCGAAGGAAAATGATTTGAATGTTTCATGACATTCACTCTTAGGTTAGAAGTTAGAACTTTATTGATCTATTGATCTTTATTGAAATAGTTTTTGTTTTTGTTGTCTTGCATTCATTTACCTTGTCGATATCATCCATGTTGGAATTGTAGATCTTGGAAAGATATGTCCGGAACTTCCTCAGGAAAGTGATGCAGCGGTCTTGAGTCTCCTCCACACCAGTGCTGGCCTCCTCAGACAGACGCTGGTAAATCTGCGGTCAACGAGAAGAAACAAACATCTCTGTGGAGTCAAGTTATTCAACTAACAAGAACGAAGTTGGAATTCCAAATGTACCTGAGCTAGATGCCAGACTGACGACATGTTATTGATCGTTTCCAAAGTAGCAATCGCTTCTTCCGTCTTTCCTTCAATGTCAAGAAGGACTGCATACGCTATTTCAGCTTCTTCCTCATACGCCTTCACAGACGAGATCTAGAAGACCAAGATGAGTTCAAGAGAAAACCTTCAACAGTTTCAACACATTCATTTCTCCCGAGTCTTTTTTTTTGATTCAGGAAATGAAAAACAAACCTGAATGTCTTTGGATGAGAAGTGGATGAAGAGGGGGTACAGGGGTTCAGGAACACTTCTCCTGTTTTTGATCTTGTCCAGCATTGGGAGGATGACTTTCCAGTAGTGAACACTTCGACTGATGTACTCCTTCTGGTCATAGTAGGAGTTGACGCCGTCTCCCTGCGAAAGGTGACAAACATGTTGACCACCAGCAGAGGGAGCCTCTACACCAGCTGCAAGTTTACCGTCCGGCTAAGACCCTGAGCCCAGTGGATCGCTAATGCTGGTTGTAGTCCATGTTTTTCTCCAGCGCGGAGAGAGTTTAATCCGTGTTGCACGATCATCCGCAGCTTGCCAGACACGCCGGGACTATCAGAGACATGGAAAAGGAAAAAATATGTAAACGTTACAACTTTAACGGATACATCCGACTTTACCGGTGGACAAAAAAACATGTTTATGTTCTGATCAACATTACATTTATCATAAATGTGTCTAACGTGCAGGGCTTGAACAAATCTTAGGTTCTGGACTACGAAGTGATATTAAGAAGCTCCTAGAATGGACAAGATAAAAAATAATTATATATATCACAAATTGCATTGCTAAACTGAAAATAGTGTTGACACCATATAAAATGTAAATAAATGTATTTTTGCACTTTTAATTACATGGAAAAAGGGATTTATGCATCTTATGGTCTGAAATTAAATCGAAATGTGAAGAGCAAATGTTTTACTAACTGTCAAGTCTAATGAAGATTGATGTGGAAAAGTTCTATGTTGACAGAAATGCCAAAGAAACTAAGATGTTTGTGTGGCTGGACCACAGAGGTCGGTCACTCACGCAGCTCGTTTGTGAATCAGGCTGTAGACGGCGTCCCACCATTCCCTCTGTCGGTCTGTGGAGAGAAGGAGGAGCAGCTGCAGAGGGAGGCAGCGAGGCTCGTAGAGCTGCTGCTGCTGGTTCAAGCCGCTGCTGATCTTTGCCGTCTCCTGAAGCTGACAGTGGCTGCAGAACACCACGCCGTAGACAAACACCTGTGCAGGAGAAAATGAGGTAAAATGCGCAAAAATATTATTGTCATAGTAGATATTAACTCAGTCAGTGAGCAAAATCATCATAAACCTGAAAATATGTTTGTGTGTCAACATTGGTTGTGTGTAGCATTAGTGATGATACAACACATTGTGATATATAGTGATAGTGTAGTAACAAGTATAATGTGTAGTATTATCCAGTACTTGACTCTGGTGTTGTGATAGTGTAGTAACAAGTATATATGTGTAGTATTGTCCAGTACTTGACTCTGGTGTTGTGATAGTGTAGTAACAAGTAAATATATTCATTTTATTTAATACACACCATGAAAGAAAGTGCCATTAAAGTATGAATATTTCCAACATCTCTAGTCAACTCAAGGTGATAAAAGAAACGTGACTTTGACAAACACTAACCTCTAAATCCAGAATACAGATGGATTCCGGCGCGTTCGTGTCGAGCTTGGATGTTTCCAGGGTGAGTCTCGGGAAGAGCAGCTGTAACCAGGCACGCAGGGCCGGCCTCTGAGATAAGAGGGTCCACTGCAGGCCCAGCCAGCTCAGGTGTTGCAGGTCTCCATGGTGCAGCAAAATGGATCCTGAAGAAGAAGGTTTGACATCCACAGGGCTGCGGTTTTCAAACTCATGCTGTAATGATTTACCTGCATCCCACTTGGCCAGCTGAGAGATGTCTGGGTACTGGACTCGGATCGAGTGAATGTCATCGTTGGCCATGAAGGAGCAGCTGCTGGCCAAGGGTCCGAAGAGCAGATCAACCAGAGACTCTTGACCGGTTCGGTTTCCGAACGCCTCGACCACCTGCATTATGTGAAGAATGATAACACAGAAGTTACACGCTGTGAATATGAGATGAACTTGTAACCAAAGCTCCTCTTTTGAATGCTGGTGTTGCTCAAGAGCAGAACACACCTCTCGGATCAGAGCGGCTGCGTCGGTGCTGAGGTTCAGCAACATGTGTCCAGCTTGACTCTGCCGGTCGTTGGCCAGCAGCTCCAGGAGTTGAGGCGCAGGCTGGTCTCTCTCCCGTTTAGTCACTTTGGGCTTCGGTCGCGGAGCCTGAGGATCATAAAGACAAGGTTCCACAGAAGCTGCTTTAATACACGAGAAGATCATCTATATTGACACATGAAAGTTATAACTCATATAAGCTGAACAAGACCTTCATGTTAGTGTATCAGTGACATCAGAATATTAAATGTAACATTTCAAATGTTATAACTTTTGTATCGAAATGTTTTTAAGCAGCAATTTTTTAATTATTAATTTGAATCATTGAATTCAATCGTTTCTATATATTGAAAGGTTAAATATGTTTTTATAAAACAAAAAAAAAACATCACAATGGTTTTAGTTCCAATACTAAAAAAACAAACAGGAATATTGTAGTAATTTAAATTCAATATAAAAAAATCTTGTATAATGGTGTCAGACAGTTGATGGAACTTTCAGCCAATGATGCGTTGACATGAAAGTACTGGTTCATCAATTAAGGTATTCGATGTTTGTGAAAAAAATACATTATTATCATACATTTTGAATATTTTTTCCAATGCAATTATAAAATTATTAAATATAACTAGAAATTATTGATTTTAATTATTCAAAAATACTTCACCGCAGTATAAAGTCATTTACTACCGTATTCTCCGGAATACAAGTGTCTCAGGAGCACAAGTCGCTCCAGACATAAATGCATAATAAAGAAGAAAAAACATATATAAGTCGCACTGGAGTATAAGTCGCATTTTTGGGGGAAATTGATTTGATAAAATCCAAGAACAGACATGTGATCTTGAAAGTTTAAAATAAAACTAGAGGCAACAACAGAATAATGTTACGTTACATGAAGTGAGAACCTGGTATGTTAACATAACATATGAAGAGTTATTCAGAGAACTATAGCATAAATAACTAACTAGTTTACCAAACCATCCGTGTAACTCCAAATAACTCTTCCTCCTCGTGTCACTTTTAAACAACTAACTCCGGAGGTAGAAGATGCTTCCTCTTCTACGTGGAAATGATCAACACAGGCCTAGAGCGCCCTCTGGTGGTTTAGTGTGAAAATAACATGTGAAATGATATACCGCTAATAATGTGTTCATAATTTCACACATAAGTCGCTACAGAGTATAATCTCACCCCCGGACACACTATGAAAAAAACTGCCACTTATAGTCCGGAAAATAAGGTACTAAAAAATGCTGCGTAGAACCTACAGATCCACATCGATCACTGATCATACGATCTTGCTGTGAGGT
Organism: Callionymus lyra; assembly: GCF_982586985.1. Taxonomy (NCBI): domain Eukaryota; kingdom Metazoa; phylum Chordata; class Actinopteri; order Syngnathiformes; family Callionymidae; genus Callionymus; species Callionymus lyra. Next base: position 1,468,530 of record NC_141829.1, read on the forward strand.
CACCTGTAGGGCCAGCAGGTAGCAGAGTGCAGCCAGGTCGATGACAGCCCTCCAGGTCTGTTGCTGATCCTGAGCCATCTTCAACAGGAGGGTGGCGGCGTGCAGGTACAGGTGACCCCGCATCTCCACAAACACCTCGCAGAGTTCATCCACATGGCGAACAGCGACGCTGCGGATCTTGTGCATGGCTTGGTCAAACCTATAGGAACGAGTGAAACACTTTAATCCATCGACCAAAAAACAAACGTGAAGGTCACACTCACTGCATGAGGGCGTCGACTGAAGGTTGCACGCCGTTGTTCGCCAGCGTGATTCTCACGAGGCTGCTGTGGGCCAAGAGCAGCTCTCTCTGGAGACGACGACACATCTTCTCGTTGCTGATCACGCTCGGCTGCTTCAGGTACTCCTGAAAACACATCAAAACCCCTTTAGCCTGACGTCCCTTTTCCTCAACCAGAGAGTGCATGTCATGAATATGATGAATATTCCAACCCTAACCCAAGTAAATTAACTTGACACATACAGAGGATAGAAATGACTGTTTTCTCTTGTTTTTTGTTTTTATATCAAAGTAAATGTAAGTATTTTGTATTTATATAGCACTTTTCCAGACCAGGGTCACAAAGCGCTTAAACAATCAAAACAATACTCAAAAAAGTACATACTTTAAAGATCAAGATAATACTGAGAACAACACAGGAGTTCCAGAAAATCAAGGAAAAGCCTGAACAAATAGAAACGTCTTAAGATGTTTCTTGAAACAGTCAGTAGATCCATCAATGTAACGTAAAGACATCAAACATAAGGAACCTTGTGAAAGTCAAACAGAACAGTGCCGACCCAGAGGTCTTGTGTTCAGAGTTCTGATCCGTTGCTGCCGCCCAATCTGTGGTCTTCACATTATTCTAGTTGAGCTCAAGCTGGTCCAGTTGTAGGCAGATGATGGTGCTCAAGGTTGTATGGACAGCATTTAAATGATACGCCCAGGTGTGAGGACAGAGCTGAGGGCAGTGAGGAGAAAACTGAGCGGTCCAACGACTAGTTCCTCCAGAACTTCATCAGGACGGGAGTGAGATCTACAGAACTGTAGTCATTGAAGCAGAGCGAGATGACTTCATGGAGACCAGGAGGATGGTGGTGGCTCTCAGTCGGACTCAGGGATATGCTTTGTATTTATTTAATTGTTTTTGACATGCATTTGTGGATGGATGTCCTAGATTTTGTCATCTTGGCTTTTGTTCTTTTTATTGCACACTTTGTTCTTGTTTTACTAATCTATCGTCTGTGTTGCTGTGAGCTGGAAAAACTATTTCCCGCAGGAGACCTCCAGATGTTTAATAAAGTTTATCAAACTATTTATGCGTTTATTGCTGCTGGACACAATCATTTTCTCCTCCGGGGGATCAATAAAGTATTCATCCATCCATTTTAAACAACGAATACAGTCATTCAATATTGAAGACTTAAACACACGGGCTGTCATGTTGAGCATTTTTATCGTTCGGAGCATTTTCAGGGCCAAATTCACTTTGTATTTTTCACAAGATCCCATTATTATTTAGTGTTTTGCAAAAGGATTCTTCCCCCTTGAACTTTTCAACTTTTTGTCTCATTACACGCCACAAACCTAAATTTATCTTATTAGAATGTAATGTGAAAGACTGCACATGACCCTGAACACACCACTGTCACGCATGATGCTCTGGCTTCTCTTCAGCGGGGACAGTGTTGGTGGAAGATGGATGGAGACGAATACAATCTTGGAAGAAAACCTGTAGGAGTCTGCAGAAGACTGGGGCAGAGGTTCACCTTCCAGCAGGACAACTGAACATAAAGCCCATCGAGAATCTGTGGCGAGATCTGAAAACCGCCGTAACAAACGCTCTCCATCTAATCTGACTGAGCTTGAGCTGTTTTTCAAGTAGAATTGGCAAAGATCTCAGTCTCAGGTGTCAAAGCCGGTAGAGACGAACCCCAAGAGACTTGCAGTTCCACAAAGTATTGACTCAGGGGGGCTGAATACTTTTACTGCACTTTTCAGTTTAAAGTCATGTATAATTTTAATTGTACTTCACAATTGTGTGACACTTTGTGTTTGTCTTTCACATTTAATTCTAATAAGATATTTAGGTTTTTTTGCGTGTAATAAGACAAAATGTGGAAAAGTTTAAGGCATGTATGAATACTTTTGAAAACCACTATATACACGAATATAGAGGTAATATTAAAAGAAATCAACAATGTATACCTGTAGAAAAGACATTAAGAAACAAGTTCCTCTGCAACTCTTTGTAAACGTTAATAATGCGTTCGGTAAAGCCGTGATTTCTACGGCGCATGCAAGACCGTAGGATATTTTATAACTAAACGTGGGCTGGGGAATAAACATATTCAAATAAGAATTTGGGCAGAAAAATCTTTCATAAGCAACTGAATAACTGTTGAGCTCTTCTGAACATGGTGTTGCTAAAGTTGAACAACACTGACCTGTAAAGTGTGCACGAAGACGCTGTACCAGTCCAGGCTGCTCCTCAGAAACCCTCTCCTCTCGGTGGCGACACAATGCTTCACGGCCTCGTCCAGACGACCGTCCTGGCAGAACAACTGGACCAGCTTGACGTTCACGTGTGCGTCGGCCGGACGAGCCGCCAGCTCCGCCTGCAGCAGGTCGAACAGCTGGTTCCAGCCCTTCTGACCTTGTCGACTCAGGAGACGCTCCTGTTTGGAGGAGGAACGGCAGCAATTCAAATAGATTCAAATAGAAAAAACACAGGCTCGTATTCTGTCTTTTGATTTCTATGAAGTCACAATTTCTGTTTTGATTGTATGAACTCTTGGAGAAGCAAAAACTTTTTTATTTTTAATCTTCTGTGACTTATTAAAGCAATAGTACAAACATTTTCGTCCCTAAAAAGAACAGATTACTCTGTATCAATACATTCATCTCATCATAACGATTAATCATCGTCATTTCACGACAGGCTGAGATGATCCACATGATTGTGAACTTGATCACTGGAGGTGGTAGTTTATCTGAAATACAGTTGGTCCAGTGAACGTCTGCACGACTCCTCACCTTCAGGTCAAAGACGGCAGGATTTCCCGGCAGCATCTTCGCAGCCTTCTCCACCCAAAACTCCGCTCGGCTGTCGGATTCTTCCTTGCCCACCAGCAACTCTGCCACCTTCAGAACCAGGTCTCTCTGGGCCGGGTTCAAGTCCACAGAGCGCTACACACAGATTTAAAATGGTGTCGTTGGTTTTAGTTGTTCACAGTAAAGATCTTAATCGCCAAGATAGGAAGTAAAGATGTATTCCATGTTAATCTTTGTATCCTCTTTTATCCATCTTCTTTTTACTAACTAGATTTTTTCATCTATCCATCCATGCATGCATCGGTGTATCCATCCATCCATCCATGTATCCATCCATGTATCCATCCATCCATGTATCCATCCATCCATCCATGTATCCATCCATCCATGTATTCATCCATCCATGTATCCATCCATGTATCCATCCATGTATTCATCCATGTATCCATCCATCCATGTATCCATCCATCCATGTATCCATCCATCCATGTATCCATCCATCCATGTATCCATCCATCCATGTATCCATCCATCCATCCATCCAGCCATGTATCTATCCATCCATATATCCATCCATCCATGTATCCATCCATGTATCTATCCATCCATCCATGTATCTATCCATGTATCTATCCATCCATATATCCATCCATCCATGTATCTATCCATGTATCCATCCATCCATTGATCCATCCATGTATCCATCCATGTATTCATCCATGTATCCATCCATCCATCCATCCATGTATCCATCCATCCATGTATCCATCCATGTATCTATCCATCCATCCATCCATCCATCCATCCATCCATCCATCCATCCATCCATCCATCCATGTATCCATCCATGTATCTATCCATCCAGCTGCTCCTACGGCAAACTTTGTGTCTGGCAGAAAAACGACGACGTACTTTATAACATCCGACTGCTTTGTTGACGTCTCCCTCGCTCTCGTACAGCTGTCCGAGGAACTTGTGTGCTTTTGGATCCCTCTCCTGGATCTTGAGATACTCCGACACGTGTCTGTGGACATGATTGACAGCAGCACGTTAGCAACAGGACGATCGTGAGCGAGAGAGAAGACGTCCTCACCGTTTTGCAAGTTCATATTCTTTTGCTTCAAAATATAGTTTTGCGAATAAAAACCCTTTGACTGGTTTCTGTGAAAGAAAGAAAAAAAGAATCAGACAAACTTGAACATGTTTCTAAGAAATGTAACACAAAAGTAACAGTTCAGACTTTATATACACTAACTGTTTACAAGTGATTTTGAAGTTGAATTCCTGGTGTTTTAGGCTGAGATGAGACCATGTTGCTGTGATGATGCAGCATTAGTGTGACCAGCCTTGACACAACAATCCACATATTATCACAAACTAGTTGATCAGGCAGTAGCTTAAGGTGTTTTACATAGTTTCAACTTCTTTCTTTTCACTGTTCATTTTAGTGATCAAACACGTGTCATGTGACTGGGATCACAAACTGCTCTAGTTTATCTTGTTTTCACAAGGTTTCTTATCTTTGATGTCTTAACATTTACTTTTATATACTTCGTTTTCCCTCATTATTTTATGTATTAACCCTCTATGAACAGTAATTTCAATCCTCTTTAAAAACATCAAGGGTGGAGTAAGTTTCATTTCCCAGAGAAGATGACAGACAATAGATTTTAGAAGAATCAAAAGTGAAAGTAACTCCAGATGTTTTTCAATTTATTTTGAAGCTTTAAATTTACTATTATTTTGTTGAAAACCCATAGAAAGATGCATTTTAAAGTAAAACAAAAATCGATGTTTTCAAAGTATGGATTTGTCTAATTTGTTAAAGATAGTTTTACGATGCGTTTTTGTGTTTGTGTAGACATCGTCTGGTTAGATAGGCGTGTGTGTGTTTGTTGAGGTGCGTGTCCCGAGTCATGTCTGTGTGTTGAAAGTGTGTGTCGTGAGTCAGGGTTGTGTGTCTGTGTGTTGAAAGTGTGTGTCGAGAGTCAGGATTGTGTGTCTGTGTGTTGAAAGTGTGTGTCGAGAGTCATGGTTGTGTGTCTGTTTGTTGAAAGTGTGTGTCGTGAGTCGGGGTTGTGTGTCTGTGTGTTGAAAGTGTGTGTCGTGAGTCAGGGTTGTGTGCGTGTGTTGAAAGTGTGTGTCGTGTCCAGCATGTCGCGCGCTTTGGCTGCCGGTTAGCTCCTGATGCTAACTTGAACACATGTTACACTTTAAACACCACAAAACTGCCTCAAATCAAAAGCTGTTCTTACGCGACTCAGGGAAACAATGTTTGTCGGAACAGAAACTCTTGAGCGGAGAGAAAATCCTTGTTCGAGCACGATTGCTAACATTAGCCACAAGCTAACATTAGCTACCGGCTCAACTTACCTCTTTGAGGGAAGGAGAAGAACTCTGGACGGACGAGACGTATCTGTCCACCTCGGTCTTACTTCGCCGCATGTCTTCCTAATATAGGTGCTACTGGAGCGCAGTTATGCAGAAAAGAGAGTTTCAATGACACAGAAAAAACATTTGTTCAAAAGATCGCAGCAGCAAGTCTGCCGTGATAGCACTGCGCATGCGCACACTGCGCAGTCTCCTTAACGTCAAATGGCAGGTGCGTCACGTGGGATCGGAGGCTCCCTTGAATTTTGGCTTTTCGTCCAATCAAAACGAAGTATTGCCTATGATGCGTTGATGACGTCAATGAAGGGGCGGGTTCTTCTTACATAACATTTTTTGAACTTGTTTATACTTTTTAATGCATTTATATATGTTTTGTAAAACTTATAAATACATTTAAAAATGATTTGTAAAACTTATTTATACATTTATATATGTTTTGTAAAACTTATTAATACATTAATATATGATTTGTAAAACATGAAAATGACAAATGATGTATATTTTTAAATCTATCACGATATATAATTCTTTATTTTTAGATTTAAATGATTATTGTTTTCATGTTTATTTTATTAAACAGATGAAGAAATAAAGACGTTTTGCTTCTTTTCATTCACACGTGACAACAGTTTATTTCAGCTCACGTTGATATAAAAACACCATTAAACACACAAATGTTTATTCTTGTTGAAGATTTACAACATGAACGTGTTAAAGTGGTAAACAACAACAAGAACATGTTAAAGTGGTAAACAACAACAAGAACGTGTTAAAGTGGTAAACAACAACAAGAACGTGAGGAAACAAAAGTGTTAAAGTGGTAAACAACAACAAGAACGTGAAGAAACAAAAGTGTTAAAGTGTTATGATCTGAAGGTTCAGGAGGAGAAACAGCAGGAACGTGGAATGTGCTTCTAAGTTTTCTACTGAAGTAAAAAGATAACTATATTTAAACGTTGGAGACGATCGTTTACACAAACAGGTTGAACTGGTGGAACGACAGGTGTTGAGTGACAGGTGTTGAGTGACAGGTGTTGAGTGACAGCTGCTGCGTGAACACGTGTCACGCGTGTGACGAAAACACATGTACACAAGTACACATGTACATGTACACAAGTACACAAGTACATGTACACAAGTACACATGTACATGTACACAAGTACACAAGTACACATGTACATGTACACAAGTATCTCAAAGACGCCACAATATTGATTCAACATTTTTTAAATGATCATCATTATTGTTTTTTTAATTTAATGTTGTTTTTTAACCATTTCATTGAATAATTGGAATTAATTACGTTTTTAAAAATAAATAAATAACTTTTTGTTAGTTTGATATTTTAATTTAAATCATTAGAAAAACACATTTTCTTCTTAGGTTTTAAAAAAAAGAAATTAAATACTTTATATTTAATATATATTTTTAAATTCAATCATAAAAATCAAAAACAAATGAAATCTTTAATATAAACATTATTGAATTCATTGAAAATGTTTAAAAATAACAACATTTAAAAAGAAAAAAATCAGTTTTAACTTTAAAACAAACATTAAATCAAAGAACAAAGACTTTATTGGTCGTCTAAGTACAAAAGCTAACGTAGATAAACAAGCGTGTGATGTTGTGCTTGAAGTGTCGACACACATGTGGACACACAACACTTGACTTGTGTGTGGACACACAACACTTGACTTGTGTGTGGACACACAACACTTGACTTGCGTGTGGACACACAACACTTGACTTGCGTGTGGACACACAACACTTGACTTGTGTGTCGACACACAACCCTTCACTTGCGGGCGACGCTCTCCGACAACTTCTTCAGCCTCTTCTTCAGCTCCAGAGGAAACTTCTCGTAGCACTTCTTACAAACAGGCTTCATGTCGAACTCCACGAACTTGTTCCTGCGACAGAGACAGAGATCAGATCCACTGAAGGTTCAGATGTTTCATCACAAGTTGATCCTCATCCTCATCCTCATCCTCATCCTCATCCTCATCCTCATCCTCATCCTCATCCTCATCATCATCAATATCATCCTCATCCTCATCCTCATCCTCATCCTCATCCTCATCCTCATCCTCATCATCATCTTCATCTTCATCATCCTCATCCTCATCCTCAACATCATCATCATCATCATCATCATCATCATCCTCATCCTCATCCGCATCATCATCATCATCAATATCATCCTCATCCTCATCCTCAACATCATCATCATCAACATCATCATCATCATCATCAACATCATCCTCATCCTCATCCTCATCCTCATCTCATCATCATCATCAACATCATCATCATCAACATCAACATCAACATCAACATCATCATCATCATCATCATCATCAATATCATCATCATCATATTCATCATTAACATCCTCATCCTCATCATCAACATCATCATCATCATCAACATCATCATCATCATCATCAACATCATCATCATCATCATCATCAACATCAACATCAACATCATCATCATCATCAATATCATCATCATCATATTCATCATTAACATCCTCATCCTCATCATCAACATCATCATCATCATCATCATCAACATCATCATCATCATCATCATCATCATCATCATCATCATCAACATCATCATCATCATCATCATCATCAACATCATCCTCATCCTCATCCTCATCCTCATCCTCATCCTCATCCTCATCCTCATCCTCAACATCATCATCAACATCAACATCAACATCATCCTCATCCTCATCCTCATCATCAATATCATCATCATCATATTCATCATTAACATCCTCATCCTCATCATCAACATCATCATCATCATCATCACCTCATCATCCTCATCATCAACATCATCATCATCTTCATCATCATCATCATCATCCTCATCCTCATCAACAATATCATCATCATCATCATCAACATCATCATCAACATCATCATCATCATCATCAACATCATCATCCTCATCCTCATCCTCATCCTCATCCTCATCATCATCCTCATCCTCATCCTCAACATCATCCTCATCCTCATCCTCATCCTCATCCTCATCCTCATCATCAACATCATCATCATCATCATCATCAACATCAACATCAACATCAACATCAACATCAACATCAACATCATC
>NC_141829.1:1477247-1492247 GCF_982586985.1 Callionymus lyra
GGAGGAGAGAGGAAAGAGGAGAGAGGAGAGAGGAGAGAGGAGAAAAGAGAAAAGGGAGGAGGAAAAAGAAGGTGTAAAGAGAAGGAGCAGGAAGTCTGGATGAAAGTCTCTGGTAAAGGTCGTGACTCACTTCAGGGTCAGCTTGGTGTTGCAGGAGGAGCAGCTGAAGCAGTTCACGCACCAGGCCTTGTTCAGAGCAGACACCACTGAGGAGCAGCACAAGCATGAGGGTCAAAGGTCAGAGGTCAGACCTACAGCACCTCCTTACCGTCTCCTTCGATGACACGGTTGCAGTGGTAACACACGTCCCCGAAGAGCTAATGACAAAACACAAGTGACGACAATCAAACAACACAACTACACAAACTTTTACACAATTTCTCACAGAAAAGTGTTTTCAGTACTTGTGTGTAGTACCTGGTTATAGTGAGTCTCACAGTATGTACCTGGTTATAGTGAGTATTACAGTATGTACCTGGTTATAGTGAGTATTACAGTATGTACCTGGTTATAGTGAGTATTACAGTATGTACCTGGTTATAGTGAGTATTACAGTATGTACCTGGTTATAGTGAGTCTCACAGTATGTACCTGGTTATAGTGAGTATTACAGTATGTACCTGGTTATAGTGAGTATTACAGTATGTACCTGGTTATAGTGAGTCTCACAGTATGTACCTGGTTATAGTGAGTCTCACAGTATGTACCTGGTTATAGTGAGTATTACAGTATGTACCTGGTTATAGTGAGTATTACAGTATGTACCTGGTTATAGTGAGTATAACAGTATGTACCTGGTTATAGTGAGTATTACAGTATGTACCTGGTTATAGTGAGTATTACAGTATGTACCTGGTTATAGTGAGTATTACAGTATGTACCTGGTTATAGTGAGTATTACAGTATGTACCTGGTTATAGTGAGTCTCACAGTATGTACCTGGTTATAGTGAGTATTACAGTAAGTACCTGGTTATAGTGAGTATTACAGTATGTACCTGGTTATAGTGAGTATTATAGTATGTACCTGGTTATAGTGAGTATAACAGTATGTACCTGGTTATAGTGAGTATTACAGTATGTACCTGGTTATAGTGAGTATTACAGTATGTACCTGGTTATAGTGAGTATTACAGTATGTACCTGGTTATAGTGAGTATTACAGTATGTACCTGGTTATAGTGAGTCTCACAGTATGTACCTGGTTATAGTGAGTATTACAGCATGTACCTGGTTATAGTGAGTATCACAGTATGTACCTGGTTATAGTGAGTATTACAGTATGTACCTGGTTATAGTGAGTATTACAGTATGTACCTGGTTATAGTGAGTATCACAGTATGTACCTGGTTATAGTGAGTATTACAGTATGTACCTGGTTATAGTGAGTATTACAGTATGTACCTGGTTATAGTGAGTCTCACAGTATGTACCTGGTTATAGTGAGTCTCACAGTATGTACCTGGTTATAGTGAGTATTACAGTATGTACCTGGTTATAGTGAGTATTACAGTATGTACCTGGTTATAGTGAGTATTACAGTATGTACCTGGTTATAGTGAGTATTACAGTATGTACCTGGTTATAGTGAGTATTACAGTATGTACCTGGTTATAGTGAGTCTCACAGTATGTACCTGGTTATAGTGAGTATTACAGTATGTACCTGGTTATAGTGAGTATTACAGTATGTACCTGGTTATAGTGAGTATTACAGTATGTACCTGGTTATAGTGAGTATTACAGTATGTACCTGATTATAGTGAGTATTACAGTATGTACCTGGTTATAGTGAGTATTACAGTATGTACCTGGTTATAGTGAGTATTACAGTATGTACCTGGTTATAGTGAGTATTACAGTATGTACCTGGTTATAGTGAGTCTCACAGTATGTAGCTGGTTATAGTGAGTCTCACAGTATGTACCTGGTTATAGTGAGTATCACAGTATGTACCTGGTTATAGTGAGTATCACAGTATGTACCTGGTTATAGTGAGTATTACAGTATGTACCTGGTTATAGTGAGTATTACAGTATGTACCTGGTTATAGTGAGTATTACAGTATGTACCTGGTTATAGTGAGTCTCACAGTATGTACCTGGTTATAGTGAGTATTACAGTATGTACCTGGTTATAGTGAGTCTCACAGTATGTACCTGGTTATAGTGAGTCTCACAGTATGTACCTGGTTATAGTGAGTATTACAGTTTGTACCTGGTTATAGTGAGTATTACAGTATGTACCTGGTTATAGTGAGTATTACAGTATGTACCTGGTTATAGTGAGTATTACAGTATGTACCTGGTTATAGTGAGTATTACAGTATGTACCTGGTTATAGTGAGTATTACAGTATGTACCTGGTTATAGTGAGTCTCACAGTATGTACCTGGTTATAGTGAGTATTACAGTATGTACCTGGTTATAGTGAGTATTACAGTATGTACCTGGTTATAGTGAGTATTACAGTATGTACCTGGTTATAGTGAGTATAACAGTATGTACCTGGTTATAGTGAGTATTACAGTATGTACCTGGTTATAGTGAGTCTCACAGTATGTACCTGGTTATAGTGAGTATTACAGTATGTACCTGGTTATAGTGAGTATTACAGTATGTACCTGGTTATAGTGAGTATTACAGTATGTACCTGGTTATAGTGAGTATTACAGTATGTACCTGGTTATAGTGAGTCTCACAGTATGTACCTGGTTATAGTGAGTATTACAGTATGTACCTGGTTATAGTGAGTCTCACAGTATGTACCTGGTTATAGTGAGTATTACAGTTTGTACCTGGTTATAGTGAGTATTACAGTATGTACCTGGTTATAGTGAGTATTACAGTATGTACCTGGTTATAGTGAGTATTACAGTATGTACCTGGTTATAGTGAGTATTACAGTATGTACCTGGTTATAGTGAGTATTACAGTATGTACCTGGTTATAGTGAGTCTCACAGTATGTACCTGGTTATAGTGAGTATTACAGTATGTACCTGGTTATAGTGAGTATTACAGTATGTACCTGGTTATAGTGAGTATTACAGTATGTACCTGGTTATAGTGAGTATTACAGTATGTACCTGGTTATAGTGAGTATTACAGTATGTACCTGGTTATAGTGAGTATTACAGTATGTACCTGGTTATAGTGAGTATTACAGTATGTACCTGGTTATAGTGAGTATAACAGTATGTACCTGGTTATAGTGAGTATTACAGTATGTACCTGGTTATAGTGAGTATTACAGTATGTACCTGGTTATAGTGAGTATTACAGTATGTACCTGGTTATAGTGAGTATTACAGTATGTACCTGGTTATAGTGAGTATTACAGTATGTACCTGGTTATAGTGAGTCTCACAGTATGTACCTGGTTATAGTGAGTATTACAGTATGTACCTGGTTATAGTGAGTATAACAGTATGTACCTGGTTATAGTGAGTATTACAGTATGTACCTGGTTATAGTGAGTATTACAGTATGTACCTGGTTATAGTGAGTATTACAGTATGTACCTGGTTATAGTGAGTATTACAGTATGTACCTGGTTATAGTGAGTATTACAGTATGTACCTGGTTATAGTGAGTATTACAGTATGTACCTGGTTATAGTGAGTATAACAGTATGTACCTGGTTATAGTGAGTATTACAGTATGTACCTGGTTATAGTGAGTATTACAGTATGTACCTGGTTATAGTGAGTATTACAGTATGTACCTGGTTATAGTGAGTATTACAGTATGTACCTGGTTATAGTGAGTATTACAGTATGTACCTGGTTATAGTGAGTCTCACAGTATGTACCTGGTTATAGTGAGTATTACAGTATGTACCTGGTTATAGTGAGTATTACAGTATGTACCTGGTTATAGTGAGTATTACAGTATGTACCTGGTTATAGTGAGTATTACAGTATGTACCTGGTTATAGTGAGTATTACAGTATGTACCTGGTTATAGTGAGTCTCACAGTATGTACCTGGTTATAGTGAGTATTACAGTATGTACCTGGTTATAGTGAGTATTACAGTATGTACCTGGTTATAGTGAGTATTACAGTATGTACCTGGTTATAGTGAGTCTCACAGTATGTACCTGGTTATAGTGAGTATTACAGTATGTACCTGGTTATAGTGAGTATTACAGTATGTACCTGGTTATAGTGAGTATTACAGTATGTACCTGGTTATAGTGAGTATTACAGTATGTACCTGGTTATAGTGAGTATTACAGTATGTACCTGGTTATAGTGAGTATTACAGTATGTACCTGGTTATAGTGAGTATTACAGTATGTACCTGGTTATAGTGAGTATTACAGTATGTACCTGGTTATAGTGAGTATTACAGTATGTACCTGGTTATAGTGAGTCTCACAGTATGTACCTGGTTATAGTGAGTATTACAGTATGTACCTGGTTATAGTGAGTATTACAGTATGTACCTGGTTATAGTGAGTATTACAGTATGTACCTGGTTATAGTGAGTATTACAGTATGTACCTGGTTATAGTGAGTATTACAGTATGTACCTGGTTATAGTGAGTATTACAGTATGTACCTGGTTATAGTGAGTATTACAGTATGTACCTGGTTATAGTGAGTATAACAGTATGTACCTGGTTATAGTGAGTATTACAGTATGTACCTGGTTATAGTGAGTATTACAGTATGTACCTGGTTATAGTGAGTATTACAGTATGTACCTGGTTATAGTGAGTATTACAGTATGTACCTGGTTATAGTGAGTATTACAGTATGTACCTGGTTATAGTGAGTCTCACAGTATGTACCTGGTTATAGTGAGTATTACAGTATGTACCTGGTTATAGTGAGTATAACAGTATGTACCTGGTTATAGTGAGTATTACAGTATGTACCTGGTTATAGTGAGTATTACAGTATGTACCTGGTTATAGTGAGTATTACAGTATGTACCTGGTTATAGTGAGTATTACAGTATGTACCTGGTTATAGTGAGTATTACAGTATGTACCTGGTTATAGTGAGTATTACAGTATGTACCTGGTTATAGTGAGTATAACAGTATGTACCTGGTTATAGTGAGTATTACAGTATGTACCTGGTTATAGTGAGTATTACAGTATGTACCTGGTTATAGTGAGTATTACAGTATGTACCTGGTTATAGTGAGTATTACAGTATGTACCTGGTTATAGTGAGTATTACAGTATGTACCTGGTTATAGTGAGTCTCACAGTATGTACCTGGTTATAGTGAGTATTACAGTATGTACCTGGTTATAGTGAGTATTACAGTATGTACCTGGTTATAGTGAGTATTACAGTATGTACCTGGTTATAGTGAGTATTACAGTATGTACCTGGTTATAGTGAGTATTACAGTATGTACCTGGTTATAGTGAGTCTCACAGTATGTACCTGGTTATAGTGAGTATTACAGTATGTACCTGGTTATAGTGAGTATTACAGTATGTACCTGGTTATAGTGAGTATTACAGTATGTACCTGGTTATAGTGAGTCTCACAGTATGTACCTGGTTATAGTGAGTATTACAGTATGTACCTGGTTATAGTGAGTATTACAGTATGTACCTGGTTATAGTGAGTATTACAGTATGTACCTGGTTATAGTGAGTATTACAGTATGTACCTGGTTATAGTGAGTATTACAGTATGTACCTGGTTATAGTGAGTATTACAGTATGTACCTGGTTATAGTGAGTATTACAGTATGTACCTGGTTATAGTGAGTCTCACAGTATGTACCTGGTTATAGTGAGTATTACAGTATGTACCTGGTTATAGTGAGTATTACAGTATGTACCTGGTTATAGTGAGTATTACAGTATGTACCTGGTTATAGTGAGTATTACAGTATGTACCTGGTTATAGTGAGTATTACAGTATGTACCTGGTTATAGTGAGTATTACAGTATGTACCTGGTTATAGTGAGTCTCACAGTATGTACCTGGTTATAGTGAGTATTACAGTATGTACCTGGTTATAGTGAGTATTACAGTATGTACCTGGTTATAGTGAGTATTACAGTATGTACCTGGTTATAGTGAGTATTACAGTATGTACCTGGTTATAGTGAGTATTACAGTATGTACCTGGTTATAGTGAGTATTACAGTATGTACCTGGTTATAGTGAGTATTACAGTATGTACCTGGTTATAGTGAGTCTCACAGTATGTACCTGGTTATAGTGAGTATTACAGTATGTACCTGGTTATAGTGAGTATTACAGTATGTACCTGGTTATAGTGAGTATTACAGTATGTACCTGGTTATAGTGAGTATTACAGTATGTACCTGGTTATAGTGAGTATTACAGTATGTACCTGGTTATAGTGAGTATTACAGTATGTACCTGGTTATAGTGAGTCTCACAATACGCCAGACCCTTGCGCTCGTAGTGACGATGACCCAGGAACGGCTTCTCACACTTTGCACAAACAAAATGCTGCGAAGACACAGAAGCTGCCGTGAACCTTGAGCCAGAACATGTTCAATTCTTTTTTTAAACATTTTTTGACAGAATTATTTCAATTATTTCTCTGTTGATCTTTATTTTATAATTACATTCAATAGATATTTCTTTACACAGAGAGTTTGACATTTAAATTCCACATTTTCTAAATGTATTATTTAATTAATCTTTTAATTCATAGTATTTTTACATTTAAAAAATGACATTTATGTTTCAAACACATTTTAGTTTTTACAGTAAATTAACATGTTTGTATTTGTAACAGTTGATTTCTTTAAATGTTAGAGATCAACAGATTAAACTCCTGGTTGATAAAGAAGATAAAGAAGATAAAGAAGATAAAGAAGATAAAGAAGATAAAGAAGATAAAGAAGATAAAGAAGGTAAAGAAGATAAAGAAGGTAAAGAAGATAAAGAAGATAAAGAAGGTAAAGAAGGTAAAGAAGATAAAGAAGATAAAGAAGATAAAGAAGGTAAAGAAGATAAAGAAGATTAAGAAGATAAAGAAGGTAAAGAAGATAAAGAAGATAAAGAAGGTAAAGAAGATAAAGAAGATAAAGAAGATAAAGAAGATAAAGAAGGTAAAGAAGATAAAGAAGATAAAGAAGATAAAGAAGGTAAAGAAGATAAAGAAGATAAAGAAGGTAAAGAAGGTAAAGAAGATAAAGAAGATTAAGAAGATAAAGAAGGTAAAGAAGATAAAGAAGATAAAGAAGATAAAGAAGGTAAAGAAGATAAAGAAGATTAAGAAGATAAAGAAGGTAAAGAAGATAAAGAAGATAAAGAAGGTAAAGAAGATAAAGAAGATAAAGAAGATAAAGAAGATAAAGACGGTAAAGAAGATAAAGAAGATAAAGAAGATAAAGAAGATAAAGAAGGTAAAGAAGATAAAGAAGATAAAGAAGGTAAAGAAGGTAAAGAAGATAAAGAAGATAAAGAAGGTAAAGAAGATAAAGAAGGTAAAGAAGATAAAGAAGATAAAGAAGGTAAAGAAGATAAAGAAGATAAAGAAGATAAAGAAGGTAAAGAAGATAAAGAAGATAAAGAAGGTAAAGAAGGTAAAGAAGATAAAGAAGATAAAGAAGATAAAGAAGGTAAAGAAGATAAAGAAGATTAAGAAGATAAAGAAGGTAAAGAAGATAAAGAAGATAAAGAAGGTAAAGAAGATAAAGAAGATAAAGAAGATAAAGAAGATAAAGACGGTAAAGAAGATAAAGAAGATAAAGAAGATAAAGAAGATAAAGAAGATAAAGAAGATACCTCCACGTGCCACTGCTTGCCCATGGCGTTGACCACGCGGCCCTCGATGGGTCGTCTGCAGGCGCCACAGATAGGAACACCCATCTTGTCGTGACACGGGAGACAGTAAAGTTCTCCCTTCAGCTCGCGGGCATCAGACGTCAGTTCCTTCCTGCAGGAGAACCACAGTTATCACCTGTTCAAACACACCTTTACCGCCAACAATGACGAGCTATATATGTGTAGTATTGTCCAGTACTTGACTCTGGTGTTGTGATAGTGTAGTAACAAGTATATATGTGTAGTATTGTCCAGTACTTGACTCTGGTGTTGTGATAGTGTAGTAACAAGTATATATGTGTAGTATTGTCCAGTACTTGACTCTGGTGTTGTGATAGTGTAGTAACAAGTATATATGTGTAGTATTGTCCAGTACTTGACTCTGGTGTTGTGATACTGTAGTAACAAGTATATATGTGTAGTATTGTCCAGTACTTGACTCTGGTGTTGTGATAGTGTAGTAACAAGTATATATGTGTAGTATTGTCCAGTACTTGACTCTGGTGTTGTGATAGTGTAGTAACAAGTATATATGTGTAATATTGTCCAGTACTTGACTCTGGTGTTGTGATACTGTAGTAACAAGTATATATGTGTAGTATTGTCCAGTACCTGACTCTGGTGTTGTGATAGTGTAGTAACAAGTATATATGTGTAGTATTGTCCAGTACTTGACTCTGGTGTTGTGATACTGTAGTAACAAGTATATATGTGTAGTATTGTCCAGTACTTGACTCTGGTGTTGTGATAGGTGTAGTAACAACTATATATGTGTAGTATTGTCCAGTACTTGACTCTGGTGTTGTGATAGTGTAGTAACAAGTATATATGTGTAGTATTGTCCAGTACTTGACTCTGGTGTTGTGATAGTGTAGTAACAAGTATATATGTGTAGTATTGTTGTGATAGTGTAGCAACAAGTATACATGTGTAGTATTGTTGTGATAGTGTAGCAACCAAGTATATATGTGTAGTATTGTTGTGATAGTGTAGCAACAAGTATACATGTGTAGTATTGTTGTGATAGTGTAGCAACAAGTATATATGTGTAGTATTGTTGTGATAGTGTAGCAACAAGTATACATGTGTAGTATTGTTGTGATAGTGTAGCAACAAGTATACATGTGTAGTATTGTTGTGATAGTGTAGCAACAAGTATACATGTGTAGTATTGTTGTGATAGTGTAGCAACAAGTATACATGTGTAGTATTGTTGTGATAGTGTAGTAAAGAACACGCGTGTTCACCCGCAGTTGTTGCAGTTGAAGTGGTCGGGGTGATACGGGTCGTTCTTGAACAGCAGCGGCGTCTCCTCGATGATGGCGTGACACTTCTGGCAGATGTACTTTCCGAGCCCGCGGGCCTTCTCTCGGTTGTGGCAGGGTCGACACAGATGCCTGCGGACACGCACACGTGGGTCACACAACCCTGGTCTGAGCGGCGTCTTCACGCACCTGCCGGCGTTCTTCACGAAGCCCACGTCGGCGAGCACCGCCTGGCAGAGGTCGCAGCAGAAGCACTCCGGGTGCCAGGAGTTGTTCATGGCCTTGATGACGCGCCCGATGATGAACTCACCTGATGGACACACACTGTTGACAACACCACGAGCACCTGTTGCTGCCTCACTCACAACACTCTTGACAACACCACGAGCACCTGTTGCTGCTTCACTCACAACACTCTTGACAACACCACGAGCACCTGTTGCTGCCTCACTCACAACACTGTTGACAACACCACGAGCACCTGTTGCTGCCTCACTCACAACACTGTTGACAACACCACGAGCACCTGTTGCTGCCTCACTCACAACACTCTTGACAACACCACGAGCACCTGTTGCTGCCTCACTCACAACACTGTTGACAACACCACAAGCACCTGTTGCTGCCTCACTCACAACACTGTTGACAACACCACAAGCACCTGATGCTGCCTCACTCACAACACTGTTGACAACACCACGAGCACCTGATGCTGCCTCACTCACAACACTGTTGACAACACAACGAGCACCTGATGCTGCCTCACTCACAACACTGTTGACAACACCACAAGCACCTGATGCTGCTTCACACACAACACTGTTGACAACACCACGAGCACCTGATGCTGCCTCACTTACAACACTGTTGACAACACCACGAGCACCTGATGCTGCCTCACTCACAACACTGTTGACAACACCACGAGCACCTGATGCTGCCTCACTCACAACACTGTTGACAACACCACGAGCACCTGATGCTGCCTCACTCACAACACTGTTGACAACACCACGAGCACCTGATGCTGCTTCACTCACAACACTGTTGACAACACCACGAGCACCTGTTGCTGCCTCACTCACAACACTGTTGACAACACCACGAGCACCTGTTGCTGCCTCACTCACAACACTGTTGACAACACCACGAGCACCTGTTGCTGCCTCACTCACAACACTGTTGACAACACCACGAGCACCTGATGCTGCCTCACTCACAACACTGTTGACAACACCACGAGCACCTGTTGCTGCCTCACTCACAACACTGTTGACAACACCACAAGCACCTGTTGCTGCCTCACTCACAACACCACGAGCACCTGTTGCTGCCTCACTCACAACACTGTTGACAACACCACGAGCACCTGATGCTGCCTCACTCACAACACTGTTGACAACACCACGAGCACCTGTTGCTGCCTCACTCACAACACTGTTGACAACACCACGAGCACCTGATGCTGCCTCACTCACAACACTGTTGACAACACCACGAGCACCTGTTGCTGCCTCACTCACAACACTGTTGACAACACCACGAGCACCTGTTGCTGCCTCACTCACAACACTCTTGACAACACCACGAGCACCTGTTGCTGCCTCACTCACAACACTGTTGACAACACCACGAGCACCTGTTGCTGCCTCACTCACAACACTCTTGACAACACCACGAGCACCTGTTGCTGCCTCACTCACAACACTGTTGACAACACCACAAGCACCTGTTGCTGCCTCACTCACAACACTGTTGACAACACCACAAGCACCTGATGCTGCCTCACTCACAACACTGTTGACAACACCACGAGCACCTGATGCTGCCTCACTCACAACACTGTTGACAACACAACGAGCACCTGATGCTGCCTCACTCACAACACTGTTGACAACACCACAAGCACCTGATGCTGCTTCACACACAACACTGTTGACAACACCACGAGCACCTGATGCTGCCTCACTTACAACACTGTTGACAACACCACGAGCACCTGATGCTGCCTCACTCACAACACTGTTGACAACACCACGAGCACCTGATGCTGCCTCACTCACAACACTGTTGACAACACCACGAGCACCTGATGCTGCCTCACTCACAACACTGTTGACAACACCACGAGCACCTGATGCTGCTTCACTCACAACACTGTTGACAACACCACGAGCACCTGTTGCTGCCTCACTCACAACACTGTTGACAACACCACGAGCACCTGTTGCTGCCTCACTCACAACACTGTTGACAACACCACGAGCACCTGTTGCTGCCTCACTCACAACACTGTTGACAACACCACGAGCACCTGATGCTGCCTCACTCACAACACTGTTGACAACACCACGAGCACCTGTTGCTGCCTCACTCACAACACTGTTGACAACACCACAAGCACCTGTTGCTGCCTCACTCACAACACCACGAGCACCTGTTGCTGCCTCACTCACAACACTGTTGACAACACCACGAGCACCTGATGCTGCCTCACTCACAACACTGTTGACAACACCACGAGCACCTGTTGCTGCCTCACTCACAACACTGTTGACAACACCACGAGCACCTGATGCTGCCTCACTCACAACACTGTTGACAACACCACGAGCACCTGTTGCTGCCTCACTCACAACACTGTTGACAACACCACGAGCACCTGTTGCTGCCTCACTCACAACACTCTTGACAACACCACGAGCACCTGTTGCTGCCTCACTCACAACACTGTTGACAACACCACGAGCACCTGTTGCTGCCTCACTCACAACACTCTTGACAACACCACGAGCACCTGTTGCTGCCTCACTCACAACACTCTTGACAACACCACGAGCACCTGATGCTGCCTCACTCACAACACTGTTGACAACACCACGAGCACCTGATGCTGCCTCACTCACAACACTGTTGACAACACCACGAGCACCTGTTGCTGCCTCACTCACAACACTGTTGACAACACAACGAGCACCTGATGCTGCCTCACTCACAACACTGTTGACAACACAACGAGCACCTGATGCTGCCTCACTCACAACACTGTTGACAACACCACGAGCACCTGTTGCTGCCTCACTCACAACACTGTTGACAACACCACGAGCACCTGATGCTGCCTCACTCACAACACTGTTGACAACACAACGAGCACCTGATGCTGCCTCACTCACAACACTGTTGACAACACAACGAGCACCTGTTGCTGCCTCACTCACAACACTGTTGACAACACCACGAGCACCTGATGCTGCCTCACTCACAACACTGTTGACAACACCACGAGCACCTGTTGCTGCCTCACTCACAACACTGTTGACAACACCACAAGCACCTGTTGCTGCCTCACTCACAACACCACGAGCACCTGTTGCTGCCTCACTCACAACACTGTTGACAACACCACGAGCACCTGATGCTGCCTCACTCACAACACTGTTGACAACACCACGAGCACCTGTTGCTGCCTCACTCACAACACTGTTGACAACACCACGAGCACCTGATGCTGCCTCACTCACAACACTGTTGACAACACCACGAGCACCTGTTGCTGCCTCACTCACAACACTGTTGACAACACCACGAGCACCTGTTGCTGCCTCACTCACAACACTCTTGACAACACCACGAGCACCTGTTGCTGCCTCACTCACAACACTGTTGACAACACCACGAGCACCTGTTGCTGCCTCACTCACAACACTCTTGACAACACCACGAGCACCTGTTGCTGCCTCACTCACAACACTCTTGACAACACCACGAGCACCTGATGCTGCCTCACTCACAACACTGTTGACAAAACCACGAGCACCTGATGCTGCCTCACTCACAACACTGTTGACAACACCACGAGCACCTGTTGCTGCCTCACTCACAACACTGTTGACAACACAACGAGCACCTGATGCTGCCTCACTCACAACACTGTTGACAACACAACGAGCACCTGATGCTGCCTCACTCACAACACTGTTGACAACACCACGAGCACCTGTTGCTGCCTCACTCACAACACTGTTGACAACACCACGAGCACCTGATGCTGCCTCACTCACAACACTGTTGACAACACAACGAGCACCTGATGCTGCCTCACTCACAACACTGTTGACAACACAACGAGCACCTGATGCTGCCTCACTCACAACACTGTTGACAACACCACGAGCACCTGTTGCTGCCTCACTCACAACACTGTTGACAACACCACGAGCACCTGATGCTGCCTCACTCACAACACTGTTGACAACACCACGAGCACATGTTGCTGCCTCACTCACCGCACTGGTGGCAACACGGCGAGCACCTGTTGCTGCCTCACTCACAACACTGTTGACAACACCACGAGCACATGTTGCTGCCTCACTCACAACACTGTTGACAACACCACGAGCACCTGATGCTGCCTCACTCACAACACTGTTGACAACACCACGAGCACCTGTTGCTGCCTCACTCACAACACTGTTGACAACACAACGAGCACCTGATGCTGCCTCACTCACAACACTGTTGACAACACAACGAGCACCTGATGCTGCCTCACTCACAACACAGTTGACAACACCACGAGCACCTGTTGCTGCCTCACTCACAACACTGTTGACAACACCACGAGCACCTGATGCTGCCTCACTCACAACACTGTTGACAACACAACGAGCACCTGATGCTGCCTCACTCACAACACTGTTGACAACACAACGAGCACCTGATGCTGCCTCACTCACAACACTGTTGACAACACCACGAGCACCTGTTGCTGCCTCACTCACAACACTGTTGACAACACCACGAGCACCTGATGCTGCCTCACTCACAACACTGTTGACAACACCACGAGCACATGTTGCTGCCTCACTCACCGCACTGGTGGCAACACGGCGAGCACCTGTTGCTGCCTCACTCACAACACTGTTGACAACACCACGAGCACATGTTGCTGCCTCACTCACCGCACTGGTGGCAACACCACAAGCACCTGATGCTGCCTCACTCACAACACTCTTGACAACACCACGAGCACCTGTTGCTGCCTCACTCACAACACTGTTGACAACACCACGAGCACCTGATGCTGCCTCACTCACAACACTGTTGACAACACCACGAGCACCTGTTGCTGCCTCACTCACAACACTGTTGACAACACCACGAGCACCTGATGCTGCCTCACTCACAACACTGTTGACAACACCACGAGCACCTGATGCTGCCTCACTCACAACACTGTTGACAACACCACAAGCACCTGATGCTGCCTCACTCACAACACTCTTGACAACACCACGAGCACCTGTTGCTGCCTCACTCACCGCACTGGTGGCAACACGGCGCGAACAGCATCTGGAAGTCGTGCTCGCAGTACTTCCTGCCCTCGAACTGTGGAGAGACACTCACTTCAGTCCAGGATCTCAACCATCAACCTGGTCTGAAGACTCAGAGGAGCTGATCCTCATCTTCAGATGAGTTTTGACACGTCAAACTAGTTTCTTGAATGAACTTCATCATTCTGGCAAAATATTCTTTGATAATATAATCATTATAAAGAAATATATAAAATATAAAAACAAATACAATCATTGAGAAACAAAAAATTATCAATGAATCAGTGTTTGTTGATACTTTGATAAAGAAGATAAAGAGGATAAAGAAGGTAAAGAAGATAAAGAAGATAAAGAAGATAAAGAAGGTAAAGAAGATAAAGAAGGTAAAGAAGGTAAAGAAGATCAAGAAGATAAAGAAGATAAAGAAGGGATGAAGATAAAGACGATAAAGAAGGTAAAGAAGATAAAGAAGATAAAGAAGGGATGAAGATAAAGAAGATAAAGAAGGTAAAGAAGATAAAGAAGATAAGGAAGGGATGAAGATAAAGAAGGGATGAAGATAAAGAAGATAAAGAAGGTAAAGAAGATAAAGAAGGGATGAAGATAAAGAAGGGATGA
>NC_141829.1:1502247-1542247 GCF_982586985.1 Callionymus lyra
ATCAAGTTCATTATGTTCATGATGTTCTTGATGTTCATGATGTTCTTGATGTTCTTGATGTTCTTGATGTTCTTGATGTTTATGATGTTCATGATGTTCTTGATGTTCTTGATGTTCTTGATGTTCATCAAGTTCATGATGTTCATGATGTTCATGATGTTCTTGATGTTCATGATGTTCTTGATGTTCATCAAGTTCATGATGTTCATGATGTTCTTGATGTTCATGATGTTCTTGATGTTCTTGATGTTCATGATGCTCTTCAAACTATTGGATTTGTTGTTGATGTTCATCAAGTTAATGATGTTCTTCAAACTATTGGATTTGTTGTTGATGTTCATCAAGTTCATGATGTTCTTCAAACTATTGGATTTGTTGTTGATGTTCATCAAGTTCATGATGTTCTTGATGTTCATGATGTTCTTGATGTTCTTGATGTTCTTGATGTTCATGATGTTCTTGATGTTCATCAAGTTCATGATGTTCTTCAAACTATTGGATTTGTTGTTGATGTTCATCAAGTTCATGATGTTCTTGATGTTCATGATGTTCATGATGTTCATGATGTTCATGATGTTCATGATGTTCATGATGTTCATGATGTTCTTGATGTTCATCAAGTTCATGATGTTCTTGATGTTCATGATGTTCATGATGTTCATGATGTTCATGATGTTCATGATGTTCATGATGTTCTTGATGTTCATGATGTTCATGATGTTCTTGATGTTCATCAAGTTCATGATGTTCTTGATGTTCTTGATGTTCATGATGTTCATGATGTTCTTGATGTTCATGATGTTCTTGGTGTTCATCAAGTTCATGATGTTCTTCAAACTATTGGATTTGTTGTTGATGTTCATCAAGTTCATGATGTTCTTGATGTTCATGATGTTCATGATGTTCTTGATGTTCTTGATGTTCTTGATGTTCTTGATGTTCATGATGTTCATGATGTTCATGATGTTCTTGATGTTCATGATGTTCTTGGTGTTCATCAAGTTCATGATGTTCTTCAAACTATTGGATTTGTTGTTGATGTTCATCAAGTTCATGATGTTCTTGATGTTCATGATGTTCATGATGTTCTTGATGCTCATGATGTTCTTGATGTTCATCAAGTTCATGATGTTCTTGATGTTCTTGATGTTCTTGATGTTTTTGATGTTCATGATGTTCATGATGTTCATGATGTTCTTGATGTTCACGATGTTCATGATGTAATTGATGTTCATCAAGTTCATGATGTTCTTGATGTTCATCAAGTTCATGATGTTCTTGATGTTCATGATGTTCATGATGTTCTTGATGTTCATCAAGTTCATGATGTTCTTCAAACTATTGGATTTGTTGTTGATGTTCATCAAGTTCATGATGTTCTTGATGTTCATGATGTTCTTGATGTTCTTGATGTTCATGATTTTCATGATGTTCTTGATGTTCATGATGTTCTTGATGTTCATCAAGTTCATGATGTTCTTGATGTTCATGATGTTCATGATGTTCTTGATGTTCTTGATGTTCATGATGTTCTTGATGTTCATCAAGTTCATGATGTTCTTCAAACTATTGGATTTGTTGTTGATGTTCATCAAGTTCATGATGTTCTTGATGTTCATGATGTTCTTGATGTTTTTGATGTTCATGATGTTCATGATGTTCATGATGTTCTTGATGTTCATGATGTTCTTGATGTTCATCAAGTTCATGATGTTCTTCAAACTATTGGATTTGTTGTTGATGTTCATCAAGTTCATGATGTTCTTGATGTTCATGATGTTCATGATGTTCATGATGTTCTTGATGTTCTTGATGTTCTTGATGTTCATCAAGTTCATGATGTTCATGCTGTTCTTGATGTTCCTGATGTTCTTGATGTTCATGATGTTCTTGATGTTCTTGATGTTCTTGATGTTCATGCTGTTCTTGATGTTCATGATGTTCATGATGTTCTTGATGTTCTTGATGTTCATGATGTTCATGATGTTCTTGATGTTCTTGATGTTCATGAAGTTCATGATGTTCTTGATGTGCTTGATGTTCTTGATGTTCTTGATGTTCTTGATGTTCATGATGTTCATGATGTTCATGATGTTCTTGATGTTCATGAAGTTCATGATGTTCTTGATGTTCTTGATGTTCATGAAGTTCATGATGTTCATGATGTTCATGATGTTCCTGATGTTCTTGATGTTCATGATGTTCATGATGTTCACGATGTTCTTGATGTTCATGCTGTTCTTGATGTTCATGATGTTCTTGATGTTCATGATGTTCATGATGTTCATGATGTTCTTGATGTTCTTGATGTTCATATGTTTATGATGTTCATGAAGTTCATGATGTTCTTGATGTTCTTGATGTTCTTGATGTTCATGAAGTTCACGATGTTCACAATGTTCATGATGTTCACAATGTTCTTCATGTTCTTGATGTTCATGCTGTTCTTGATGTTCATGATGTTCATGATGTTCATGATGTTCATGATGTTCTTGATGTTCATGATGTTCATGATGTTCTTGATGTTCTTGATGTTCATGAAGTTCATGATGTTCATGATGTTCTTGATGTGCTTGATGTTCTTGATGTTCTTGATGTTCTTGATGTTCATGAAGTTCTTGATGTTCTTGATGTTCTTGATGTTCATGAAGTTCATGATGTTCATGATGTTCCTGATGTTCTTGATGTTCATGATGTTCATGATGTTCTTGATGTTCTTGATGTTCTTGATGTTCATGCTGTTCTTGATGTTCATGATGTTCATGATGTTCATGATGTTCATGATGTTCTTGATGTTCTTGATGTTCATGAAGTTCACGATGTTCATGATGTTCATGATGTTCACAATGTTCTTCATGTTCTTGATGTTCATGCTGTTCTTGATGTTCATGATGTTCATGATGTTCATGATGTTCATGATGTTCTTGATGTTCATGATGTTCATGATGTTCTTGATGTTCTTGATGTTCATGAAGTTCATGATGTTCATGATGTTCTTGATGTGCTTGATGTTCTTGATGTTCTTGATGTTCTTGATGTTCTTGATGTTCATGAAGTTCTTGATGTTCTTGATGTTCTTGATGTTCATGATGTTCATGATGTTCACAATGTTCTTGATGTTCTTGATGTTCATGCTGTTCTCGATGTTCATGATGTTCATGATGTTCATGATGTTCATGATGTTCCTGATGTTCATGATGTTCATGATGTTCATGATGTTCATGATGTTCACGATGTTCATATGTTCATGATGTTCATGAAGTTCATGATGTTCTTGATGTTCTTGATGTTCTTGATGTTCTTGATGTTCATGAAGTTCACGATGTTCATAATGTTCATAAGAACAAGAACTTTTAACATTATGAACATCATGAACTGTATGAACTTCATGAACATCAAGAACATCAAGAACATCAAGAACAGCAAGAACTTCATTAAAAGGTGATTTAAAAGTGAAGGACATAATTATTTTCCCAAGCTTCACACAGTACATATCTAATGAATCACACGCCCTGAGTACACACACACACGCACACACACACACACACACACACACACACACACACACACACACACACACACACACACACACACACACACACACACACACACACACACACACACACACACACACACACACACACACACACACAGACACACCCCCCCACACACACACACACACACACACAGACACACACACACACACACACACACACACACACACACACACACACAGACACACACACACACACACACACACACACACACACACACACACACACACACAGACACACACACACACACACACACACACACACACACACACAGTGTCAACAGTGATACCTTTAAGGGTCATAAAAAGTGTGATTGAGGAAAACACGTCAGACACAAAGTCAACACAGTTCATGACTAACATGTCGAAGGTTTTGTTCTCGACTCACAACATCAACACAACTTCAGATGAAAAATTAACATTTATTGATAATTAATAGATTTGATCGACTCGACAAAACACACTCCTGACGCGACTTCATTCTTTCACCGTCTTCACGCTCTCAGGAAAATACTTCATGACACTATTGTTACATATTGTTACGTTTAAATGTTGCTTTATTTTCACACAATACTATTGATGTTTAAAAGCACTTTGTTTTGGTTTTTAAACAAATTTACAAATCACATGAAAATATTAAAATGGTTCTATTTTTATCTTGCATTTAAACTTCCGGCCTCTAGATGGCAGCAGTCGTTACGCCCGCCACAGCTAAAGGAAGAATGATGACTGAGGACGAGAGGATACAGTGAGTCGAGCAGCTTTTAAAGCTGATGTTTGGACATATTTTGGTTTGAAAACAAATTAAAGTAGTTACGACTTCAAGAGTCATGTGGTCTGTAAATACTACAACACCAGAGTCAAGTACTGGACAATACTACACATGTATACTTGTTACTACACTATCACAACACCAGAGTCAAGTACTGGACAATACTACACATGTATACTTGTTACTACACTTTCACAACACCAGAGTCAAGTACTGGACAATACTACACATATATATACTTGTTACTACACTATCACAACACCAGAGTCAAGTACTGGACAATACTACACATATATACTTGTTACTACACTATCACAACACCAGAGTCAAGTACTGGACAATACTACACATATATACTTGTTACTACACTATCACAACACCAGAGTCAAGTACTGGACAATACTACACATGTATACTTGTTACTACACTTTCACAACACCAGAGTCAAGTACTGGACAATACTACACATATATACTTGTTACTACACTATCACAACACCAGAGTCAAGTACTGGACAATACTACACATGTATACTTGTTACTACACTTTCACAACACCAGAGTCAAGTACTGGACAATACTACACATATATATACTTGTTACTACACTATCACAACACCAGAGTCAAGTACTGGACAATACTACACATATATACTTGTTACTACACTATCACAACACCAGAGTCAAGTACTGGACAATACTACACATATATACTTGTTACTACACTATCACAACACCAGAGTCAAGTACTGGACAATACTACACATATATACTTGTTACTACACTATCACAACACCAGAGTCAAGTACTGGACAATACTACACATATATACTTGTTACTACACTATCACAACACCAGAGTCAAGTACTGGACAATACTACACATATATACTTGTTACTACACTATCACAACACCAGGGTCAAGTACTGGACAATACTACACATATATACTTGTTACTACACTATCACAACACCAGAGTCAAGTACTGGACAATACTACACATATATACTTGTTACTACACTATCACAACACCAGAGTCAAGTACTGGACAATACTACACATATATACTTGTTACTACACTATCACAACACCAGAGTCAAGTACTGGACAATACTACACATATATAATTGTTACTACACTATCACAACACCAGGGTCAAGTACTGGACAATACTACACATATATACTTGTTACTACACTATCACAACACCAGAGTCAAGTACTGGACAATACTACACATATATACTTGTTACTACTCTATCACAACACCAGAGTCAAGTACTGGACAATACTACACATATATACTTGTTACTACACTATCACAACACCAGAGTCAAGTACTGGACAATACTACACATATATACTTGTTACTACTCTATCACAACACCAGAGTCAAGTACTGGACAATACTACACATATATACTTGTTACTACACTATCACAACACCAGAGTCAAGTACTGGACAATACTACACATATATACTTGTTACTACTCTATCACAACACCAGAGTCAAGTACTGGACAATACTACACATATATACTTGTTACTACTCTATCACAACACCAGAGTCAAGTACTGGACAATACTACACATATATACTTGTTACTACTCTATATCACTATATATTAAGGTTTGACCAATAGGAACCAGGATCGTGGGTCACATGACTTGAAAGAATTCCACCATCAGCTGCAGTATTTACTGATCAAACACCAGCGTTTCTCCAGCAACTCAAACAAACTCCAGAACATCAGAAAGTGTCTAAAGAGAATATTCTCACCCGAGTCTGATTCCACAAGAGTCCAGTCGATCCTGCCGGCGTCGGTACAAGTCGGAGTGAATCAACGCCTTCAACCTCAGCGATGTCATCGCACTCCTTCACTCCTTCACTCCTTCACTCCTTCACTCCTTCACTCCTTCACTCCTTCACTCCTTCAAGTCTTCACTCCTTTACTCCTTCCTTCACTCCTTCACTCCTTCACTCCTTCACTCCTTCAAGTCTTCACTCCTTTACTCCTTCCTTCACTCCTTCACTCCTTCACTCCTTCACTCCTTCACTCCTTCACTCCTTCACTCCTTCACTCCTTCACTCCTTCACTCCTTCACTCCTTCAAGTCTTCACTCCTTCACTCCTTCACTCCTTCACTCCTTCACTCCTTCACTCCTTCACTCCTTCAAGTCTTCACTCCTTCACTCCTTCACTCCTTCACTCCTTCACTCCTTCACTCCTTCACTCCTTCACTCCTTCACTCCTTAACTCCTTCACTCCTTCACTTCTTCACTCCTTCACTCCTTCACTTCTTCAAGTCTTCACTCCTTTACTCCTTCCTTCACTCCTTCACTCCTTCTCTCCTTCAAGTCTTCACTCCTTTACTCCTTCCTTCACTCCTTCACTCCTTTACTCCTTCACTCCTTCTCTCCTTCAAGTCTTCACTCCTTTACTCCTTCCTTCACTCCTTCTCTCCTTCACTCCTTCACGTCTTCTCTCCTTCCTTCAAGTCTTCAAGTCTTCACTCCTTCTCTCCTTCCTTCTTTCCTTCACTCCTTCACTCCTTCCTTTCTTCCTTTCTTCCTTCCTTCACTCCTTCTCTCCTTCCTTCCTTCTCTCCTTCACTCCTTCCTTCCTTCTCTCCTTCACTCCTTCTCTCCTTCACTCCTTCCTTCCTTCCTTCTCTCCTTCACTCCTTCCTTCTCTCCTTCACTCCTTCACTCCTTCCTTCCTTCCTTCTCTCCTTCACTCCTTCCTTCTCTCCTTCACTCCTTCCTTCCTTCCTTCACTACTTCTCTCTTTCTCTCCTTCTCTCCTTCACTACTTCTCTCCTTCCTTCCTTCCTTCCTTCCTTCCGTCCTGCAGAACCTCCTCGCACACGTCCAGGCAGCAGCTCTTGAGCAAGGCATGTACGCAGGAGGTTCCAGATCCTGCACACCTTCTGTTCCAGCCTGCTGTGGCTCCGCCCCCTCCAGCAGGTAGACACGCCTCCTGCAGAGTCAAGAGAGTCTTTGTCCGTCTGTTCCCACGGCGACGCCCACGGACACATTTCTGACCTTCAGACCATCAGAGACACAAGAACCTTCAGGTCCAGAACGACACTAGAGACCATCATGTGATGATGATCCAGCAGCTCTGGGCTCTATTAGTTTGTTCTGACGTCACTGTTATGATGATATAGTGTGTGTTGTTGTGATGTGTGACTCTATTGTATCATCAGTGTGTGTGTGTTGTTGTGATGTGTGACTCTATTGTATCATCAGTGTGTGTGTGTGTTGTTGTGATGTGTGACTCTATTGTATCATCAGTGTGTGTGTGTTGTTGTGATGTGTGACTCTATTGTATCATCAGTGTGTGTGTGTTGTTGTGATGTGTGACTCTATTGTATCATCAGTGTGTGTGTGTGTTGTTGTGATGTGTGACTCTATTGTATCATCAGTGTGTGTGTGTGTTGTTGTGATGTGTGACTCTATTGTATCATCAGTGTGTGTGTTGTTGTGATGTGTGACTCTATTGTATCATCAGTGTGTATTGTTGTGATGTGTGACTCTATTGTATCATCAGTGTGTGTGTTGTTGTGATGTGTGACTCTATTGTATCATCAGTGTGTATTGTTGTGATGTGTGACTCTATTGTATCATCAGTGTGTGTGTTGTTGTGATGTGTGACTCTATTGTATCATCAGTGTGTGTGTGTTTTTGTGATGTGTGACTCTATTGTATCATCTGTGTGTGTTGTTGTGTTGTGTGACTCTATTGTATCATCAGTGTGTGTGTGTTGTTGTGAAGTGTGACTCTATTGTATCATCAGTGTGTGTGTTGTTGTGAAGTGTGACTCTATTGTATCATCTGTGTGTGTTGTTGTGATGTGTGACTCTATTGTATCATCAGTGTGTATGTGTTGTTGTGAAGTGTGATTATATTGTATAATCTGTGTGTGTTGTTGTGTTGTGTGACTCTATTGTATCATCAGTGTGTGTGTGTTGTTGTGAAGTGTGACTCTATTGTATAATCTGTGTGTGTTGTTGTGTTGTGTGACTCTATTGTATCATAAGTGTGTGTGTGTTGTTGTGATGTGTGACTCTATTGTATCAGCTGTGTGTGTTGTTGTGTTGTGTGACTCTATTGTATCATCAGTGTGTGTGTGTTGTTGTGAAGTGTGACTCTATTGTATCATCAGTGTGTGTGTTGTTGTGAAGTGTGACTCTATTGTATCATCTGTGTGTGTTGTTGTGATGTGTGACTCTATTGTATCATCAGTGTGTGTGTTGTTGTGAAGTGTGACTCTATTGTATCATCAGTGTGTGTGTGTTGTTGTGATGTGTGACTCTATTGTATCATCAGTGTGTGTGTGTGTTGTTGTGATGTGTGACTCTATTGTATCATCAGTGTGTGTGTTGTTGTGAAGTGTGACTCTATTGTATCATCTGTGTGTGTGTTGTTGTGATGTGTTACTGTATTGTATCATCAGTGTATGTGTTGTTGTGAAGTGTGACTCTATTGTATCATCAGTGTGTGTGTGTTGTTGTGATGTTTGACTCTATTGTATCATCAGTGTGTGTGTGTTGTTGTGATGTGTGACTCTATTGTATCATCAGTGTGTGTGTGTTGTTGTGATGTTTGACTCTATTGTATCATCAGTGTGTGTGTTGTTGTGAAGTGTGACTCTATTGTATCATCAGTGTGTGTGTTGTTGTGAAGTGTGACTCTATTGTATCATCTGTGTGTGTGTGTTGTTGTGACATCAACACTACACAAGTGTGTAACACTTTCATGTGTCGACATCGTAACACATCATTGCAGCTCGTGTGTGTATCAGCGAGTCGTGACGCGCACAACATTCCTGTGACACACAACATTCCTGTGACACACAACAGTCTGACATCACCACACTACACTCTGGTTTCCTCCCACGATCCTGTCAATCACAGGTGAATCTTGACATGTTTCATGTTAGTTTCAATGTGTTATTATTGTTTATTCAAGTTATTGTGTAAATAAACATTTTCTCATCATAACTTTATTTATCTTTGTGTTATTTTCATTGAATCTTGAATTTAATACTATTTTACTAAAGTTTGTGATTCATTTCATTGAATTCAATGAAAAGATTGACGTGTTCTTTGTGTTTTATCTTCTTTCGTCGTTGATTCTGAACCAACAACTACACGTTTGAACAACAAACACAATAAAAGTTTCTGATTCTTTGATCGTCACAGAAGTTACGCAGTGACGTCATGAAACCGAGCGTCTCCACGTCTATGACATGAAACAAGCTGTCGCCATCAAGTGGACAGCAACAGTACTGCACCCTCAGTTGTAACCGGATGTCGAGTGCGCATGCGTAAAACTCCTGCTCCGGCACACTGAGGAATGACGTGAAAGTTTAACTTGATATTTTTAATTGTTCAAGAGTTTAAAAATGAAAAACAAGCAGAGAAATGGAATCATTATTAAACATTAAATTAATATTAAATTAAATTGTTCTTTCATGAGAGTTTCTCCGAAAACGTCAGTGATTCATTATAAACTTAATTTAAGACTCAACAGTGTAGAGGATTAAACGTTATAAATAAACCAACTTCCTGTCCATGGAAACACACGCCATTATCAAGCGGACACGTCACTTCCTGTGCACAACAGTCCCACTGTGTTGCGTGTACACACACACACACAACAAGTGTGTGTGTGTGTAGGTTGACCAGATGAAACAGGAAGTGACGCAGCGATGAAAGATGTTTACCGTCAACAGTAAAGACGCAGGAAAAGGTTCTTATCAAGTTCACTGAAGATTGAACGACAAATACTCGAAACACCTTCAAACCATTGAATAAAAAATACTTTTCTGAGAATAAAGTGACGTGAAAACATTCATAACAATACAAACGACGCAACATGTCTTTTACAAGTAATTAAGTAAGTATTTATATAGTACTTTTCCAGACCAGGGTCACAAAGAACTTAAACAATCAAATAATATTCAATAAAGTATATACTTTAAAGATCAAGATAACACTGATAACAGGAGTTCCAGAGAATCAAGGAAAAGCCTGAACAAATAAAAATGTTAGAAGATGTTTCTTGAAGGTTAAGAAGGTTTTAAATGTTAAAGCTTGAAATCTTCATTTTCATGAACTACACACGATTGAAGCTCGTGCCTCGAGTCTGACACCGAGAGAAACCACGATTCAATGATTATTATTTTCTATAAATGATCTGAATGAATCTTTCTTTCTTTGGACACAAACTTCTATAAAATTCTGTTTTTCTTTGAATGAAAACGACGTGAAGTCCGAGAAACACCAGCGCGTCTCTGCCAGCAGAGGGAGGCAGAGAGCAGAAGCAGATCAAGTTCAGACAAACATCAAATTCATCTTTTTAACATCATTTCATGAGTGAAGCTCGTGAATTAAGATGATCATCAGTTACTGTTGGACTCAGAGAACATCTGCTGGCGCCTCAACAAACATCTCCAAGACAAACATTTACATCCTTCACGTAAAAAGCTCAACTTCGTATCTTTTTCTTCTCAATGAAGATATTGTTTAATTTCTCACCCGTTCGTCAGCTCGGAGACGCCGAGCATGATGACGTGCAGCTCGGATCCGGTGAAGAGAAGAAGAGAAGAAAAGATGAAGAGAAGAAGAAAAAAAACGTTACTTTGACTCGAAACTGCTCAACGTTGAGCTTCTGTTTGTCATTCACACGCAGTCAACAGCACTTCCGCTCGAGTCTTTCAAACTAAAACGCAAAGCCCGCCGTAAAGGAGGAACTAAGAAGCTATTTTTGTGTGTGACGTGTATGTTGTCTGCGTCATGTTACAGACACACGATTGAAACACGCTTCGATCGACTGGTGATGATAAGATCGCTGTCTGTCACACGGAGGCTCTTACTCTGAAAGCCAGATGCGCAGAAAACAGTTTCTTCCTGAGCGGCTGCATCGCTGCACGTTTACTATTTACAGCTGGAAAACCGTCCCAGTGACCCGCCCTCAGACTCCTGCTCAACATTCCTACTCTGATGCTACTCTATAAACTCAATACTATTACTTCTGAAACAGTGTTTGGATACTTTTGTAAAGAACTTTCACTCTTGATGTGTTTTTAAAGAAAGTTTTCCAATAATTGTCCTCAATCCTCGAGGGTTTAAGAATCAGATCCTTCATCTCTGGTGTTGGTTCTGATCACCAGAGTCCAGCAGAATCCACACATTTCCTTAAAAGGAAGTGGACTCCTTCTTCCTGGAGGGAGGGACGTGTTCTTCAGCCAGAACGTTCAGGTTCAACGTCACACACTCTTTGAGGAGGAAACACAGGATTTATTGTTTATGGAGCAGAAAGAGTGACGCGATCAATACATTCATTCAAGCTGATCGATCCACGGAAGCTGCCGGAGAAGAAGAAACACTTTAATCAACATTAAACATCAACAGCTCAGGAGGAACGACTGTCATTTCACAGAGGATTTAAACACCTTCAGTTAAAAGAGGAAACGAAGAACTGGAGTGAAACACATGAAAGATAATAATAATAATAATAATGTACTCATTAATGTTGGATCAGCAGAAATAATTAATTCTACATGAAGTTGATAAAACCAGATCAAACGACATCGAGATTCAAAAGTTAAATCAAGAAACAAAAACCTTCATTTGATTGAATCCCCTTTAAGAAGATTATGATTTAGATACAGATGTGATTAAAGTGCAGATGTTGAGAATCTTTGATTCATGCTTGAGATACAATAATTATTGATGCATCTTTTCAACATGTTTCCAGTGTTTCCGTCACAGACATGTTTGTTCGTCAACATTCTTCCTTCGTTGGTCTCGAGTCCAGCTTCGTGTCGACGTGAAGCTCCGTCGCACACAAGTGTGACGACAACACACTGTTGACGTGTCGCACACAAGTGTGACGACAACACACTGTTGACGTGTCGCACACACGTGTCACGACAACACACTGTTGACGTGTCGCACACATGTGTCACGACAACACACTGTTGTCTATCTGATCCCCGACCAGCTGTGGAGGTACGAGGTCCAGCCTGAAGCTCTGGCTGCAGATCCTTCCTCGTCACCTGCAGAGACGTCAACGTTCACGTCAATAAATCAATAAAGTTCTACCTAAACGATGTCATCGTGTCCTTGAATCACAAGGTTTTTCATGTTTTCATCGCCATTGTTCTCGGTGTTTAAACGTTTGTATCCCATGTTTAGGATCAATGACACGTCGAGACACTTTCATCAAACGATGCGAAGACAACGTTGTTCCGAACACTGAGATGTTCTTCACACACCTCTAGAGACTCTTCTGTCCACCAACATGCGTACCTTGAGCAATGGCCGCCAGCTTGTTCTTCTCCTCGGGGCTGAGCTGCAACATGGTCTGCATGACGGGCAGAAGCGCCTGACGCTCGCTGCCGGACCTCAAGAAGATGAACTGCAGCAGGACGTTCTTCAAGTACTCCAGGTTGGCGGCGCTCTTCTCTCGCTCCTGGTTCCTCTCCAGCCGCCGCACCTCACTCTTCAGCAGCTGAGACGAGAACACACTCTTACATCCTGGCATCTCAGAGGGTCATGACCTTCAGGTAGAAACACCTTAAGAACATCCTGGTCTGAACCAAGAAGAATCTTCATCATGTTTCCATCAGAATCAAACATCTTCGTAGGTTTGACCTTGATCAGAGAGGTTGTTGATCCAAGTGTGTTGCATTCAAACACAACTTTATTCACACAACGTGACGACGCCGTGACATCAGAACTATGAGTTGAATCACGAAACAAGGATTTATTCTGTGATGAACTTCAGAGAAGAAACTGAATAAAAACTCTTATTAATAAAGTTTATGGATTATAGCTCGACACACGCGGCCCTTAAGACTGTATTTAAACATCAGATCATGTAGAAAGTTTTTTAAAAAACTGTATTTAATATACAATTAAATAATAATTTTATTGTAATTACCTTGATTTATTGAAAATTATTTCAGCGCCACATTTCTGTATTTTTGAATCGTTATACTTTATTTAGGCTTTTTTCACTCCTTTATTCGAGCTTGACGGCCCCTCAGTCAATGTGGCCCCTGAGGATTTGAAATAACATTAATATGGACAATAAACTTTCCTCATACGTCAAACGTTAAGTACTTGAGTGACTTATGTCAGTCTGTGAAACTGAGCCTGAGAAACCTGGGTGTTGTATTTGATAAAGACATGTCTCTTGTTCAACACTGAAGAAAACTGACCAGAAACTGTTTCCTTCAACTGAGAAAAATCTCTAAACTTAGGAAAATGTTGTCGGAACATGATCTGGATCTTATAATCCATGTGTTTGTTTCTTCTCGTCTGGACTATTGTAACAGTTTGTTTTCATGTCTTAACAAGAAGGATCGTCTCGCCTGCAGTTGATTCAGAACTCTGAGCCGCTCTAGTAGAAGAACTCACATTTCTCCTTCAAACTCTTCACTGGCTTCCAGTTTCTTTCAGGATCAACTTTAAAATTCTGGTTCTTACTTTCAGATCTATTCATGGTCAGACCTTCCATCAGTGATCTGATCCAGACTTACACCCCAGCTCGGGCTCTGAGGTCTGTGGATCAGAATCTACTGATGGTTCCTGAACTTCCGGACCAGAGGAGAGAAATCCTTCCAGACTGTTGCTCCTAAGCTTTGGAACCATCTCTGTGTTTGATGATCTACTGACTCCTTCAAGAAACATCTGTGTTTGATGATCTACTGACTCCTTCAAGAAACATCTGTGTTTGATGATCTACTGACTCCTTCAAGAAACATGTGTGTTTGATGATCTACTGACTCCTTCAAGAAACATCTGTGTTTGATGATCTACTGACTCCTTCAAGAAACATCTGTGTTTGATGATCTACTGACTCCTTCAAGAAACATCTGTGTTTGATGATCTACTGACTCCTTCAAGAAACATGTGTGTTTGATGATCTACTGACTCCTTCAAGAAACATCTGTGTTTGATGATCTACTGACTCCTTCAAGAAACATCTGTGTTTGATGATCTACTGACTCCTTCAAGAAACATCTGTGTTTGATGATCTACTGACTCCTTCAAGAAACATCTGTGTTTGATGATCTACTGACTCCTTCAAGAAACATGTGTTTGATGATCTACTGACTCCTTCAAGAAACATAT
Organism: Callionymus lyra; assembly: GCF_982586985.1. NCBI lineage: Eukaryota > Metazoa > Chordata > Actinopteri > Syngnathiformes > Callionymidae > Callionymus > Callionymus lyra. Next base: position 1,516,723 of record NC_141829.1, read on the forward strand.
GTGTTTGATGATCTACTGACTCCTTCAAGAAACATGTGTTTGATGATCTACTGACTCCTTCAAGAAACATGTGTGTTTGATGATCTACTGACTCCTTTAAGAAACATCTTAAGACGTTTCTATTTGTTCAGGCTTTTCCTTGATTTTCTGGAACTCCTGTGTTGTTCTCAGTTTTATCTTGACCTTTAAAGTATATACTTTATTTAATATTGTTTTGATTGTTTAAGCGCTTTGTGACCCTGGTCTGGAAAAGCGCTATATAAATAAAAATTACTTACTTACTTACTTACTTAATATTGATCTAGATTTAACCACTAGATGTATTGACATTATTCCTCTATTAAATCGACGATTAAAAACCAAATATATCAATAAAGTTGTGTTTAAATGTCACTCATGGATCTGATTTTAACGTCGTTCGCTGACAGGACGCGTTCGGTTCACTCTTGTCCTTCCGCGATTTCCGTAGTCTCGCTGACGTCACGTTCAAAGATGGCGGCGGCCTGACGAGTGTCCTGCTGGTACCAGACGAGATGGTTCTGGAGCTGCTGTGGGGCTCGGCGCGTGTGTGCTGCAGACAGACCCGCGTCCACAGACTGGTGTGGACCAGGGTTCCTCTGAAGACCTCAGTCTCGCAGCAGGTCCCGCGTCGCGGACTGTCGTCGCTGCCGGGTGACGTCACGTTGTTCCACCACGACCGGACCAGGTTCTTCCGGGTCCTCGCCTTCTTCTGCGGCGGCCAGGTCGTCTTCTGGACCTACCTGGCCCACTTCGCCTACACCGAGCTCCGGGACACCGGCGGGTCCTCAAACACGTCCGCGGACGCGAGCACGTGGAGCTTCCAGATGAACCTGGGCTCGTGCGCGTGGAGGTACGGGTTCACGGCGCTGTGCGCGTGCGTGGCCGCGGGCATCTGTGGACTCGCGCTTCTGTTCTGTCGACGCTCGGTCCAGCAGGTGGTTCTGTACCAGGGCGGGAGGATGGTGCGCGTGACCACGCAGTCTGTGGCGGGACCAGGACGCGGGAAATCCATCTCGGCTCCTCTGGGTCACGTGGCGTGTTTCGCGCACAGGGACGAGAGCAAGACCTTCATCCCGCTCAAGATCCGGGGTCACAGGTTCTACTTCCTGCTAGACAAGGACGGAACCATCACCAACATCGGACTCTTCGACAGAACCGTCGGTTCTTATCGTCGCTTTTAACCTTGAGATCTGAACACCTGAGTGACAGGTGTCACTCAACCCTGATGAATCAATGTTGACACGAGATAATAAATACTTTAAGAAAACAACGACTCACTTAAACATCGACTCTGGTGTCAGTAGTGAAGGTTCTGAAATGTAATGTTTTACACTCATTACTTTATAAAGTTGCTCTGAAATCTGGACGAACGAGAGGTTACGAGAGTCCATCATGACGTAATAATGGCTTCACTCCTCCTCCAGCTGTAATCATGCTTTGTTTAGACAACGAGTCCCTTGGAGGTGGAGACCATTGATTTGCGGTGACAAACATCCATGCTTGAACAATCACAGCAGAGTGGGTGTGGTTATGGTCAATGAGATTTCATCTCCAGTAAAACAAAGTGTTTTCAGTGGGCGGAGCTTAAGATCATTTTCTAATGTCAATATTTCAATGAAAAGAGTTTAGTAAAAACAAATATAATAATATATAATATAAAACATGTATACTTGTTACTACACTATCACAACACCAGAGTCAAGTACTGGACAATACTACACATATATACTTGTTACTACACTATCACAACACCAGAGTCAAGTACTGGACAATACTACACATATATACTTGTTACTACACTATCACAACACCAGAGTCAAGTACTGGACAATACTACACATATATACTTGTTACTACACTATCACAACACCAGAGTCAAGTACTGGACAATACTACACATATATACTTGTTACTACACTATCACAACACCAGAGTCAAGTACTGGACAATACTACACATATATACTTGTTACTACACTATCACAACACCAGAGTCAAGTACTGGACATTACTACACATATATACTTGTTAATACACTATCACAACACCAGAGTCAAGTATTGGACAATACTACACATATATACTTGTTACTACACTATCACAACACCAGAGTCAAGTACTGGACAATACTACACATATATACTTGTTACTACACTATCACAACACCAGAGTCAAGTACTGGACAATACTACACATATATGCTTGTTACTACACTATCACAACACCAGAGTCAAGTACTGGACAATACTACACATATATACTTGTTACTACACTATCACAACACCAGAGTCAAGTACTGGACAATACTACACATATATACTTGTTACTACACTATCACAACACCAGAGTCAAGTACTGGACAATACTACATAGTTACACATATCATTGTGTTGTGATATCAACACACTGATGACGATACAAACCACTAGTAAATTCAAACCATAACTAGTCTTCCATCAATAAGTCATAGATGGTGAACACAGTTGTTCATACTAGTGTAACTGGTGAACACAGTTGTTCATACTAGTGTAACTGGTGAACACAGTTGTTCATACTAGTGTAACTGGTGAACACAGTTGTTCATACTAGTGTAACTGGTGAACACAGTTGTTCATACTAGTGTAACTGGTGAACACAGTTGTTCATACTAGTGTAACTGGTGAACACAGTTGTTCATACTAGTGTAACTGGTGAACACAGTTGTTCATACTAGTGTAACTGGTGAACACAGTTGTTCATACTAGTGTAACTGGTGAACACAGTTGTTCATACTAGTGTAACTGGTGAACACAGTTGTTCATACTAGTGTAACTGGTGAACACAGTTGTTCATACTAGTGTAACTGGTGAACACAGTTGTTCATACTAGTGTAACTGGTGAACACAGTTGTTCATACTAGTGTAACTGGTGAACACAGTTGTTCATACTAGTGTAACTGGTGAACACAGTTGTTCATACTAGTGTAACTGGTGAACACAGTTGTTCATACTAGTGTAACTGGTGAACACAGTTGTTCATACTAGTGTAACTGGTGAACACAGTTGTTCATACTAGTGTAACTGGTGAACACAGTTGTTCATACTAGTGTAACTGGTGAACACAGTTGTTCATACTAGTGTAACTGGTGAACACAGTTGTTCATACTAGTGTAACTGGTGAACTCAGTTGTTCATACTAGTGTAACTGGTGAACTCAGTTGTTCATACTAGTGTAACTGGTGAACACAGTTGTTCATACTAGTGTAACTGGTGAACACAGTTGTTCATACTAGTGTAACTGGTGAACACAGTTGTTCATACTAGTGTAACTGGTGAACACAGTTGTTCATACTAGTGTAACTGGTGAACACAGTTGTTCATACTTGTGTAACTGGTGAACACAGTTGTTCATACTAGTGTAACTGGTGATCCACTCACAGTGATCTGCTCCATGAGGACAGCATTGGTGGCTTCAGTGTCGTGCAAGAGTCCGTTCATGTGCTCCATGCTGCGCGTCGCCGTGCTCAGCTTCTGGCTCAGCTCTTCTTTGGTCGGCTCCACTGTCCACGTGACGGGCTCTAGAATTATAAACACAAACATCAACTGAATATTCATCACTTAAAATGAACATTAAGATAAACTATAGAAAAGGTTGGTTTGGATCTTAAAAGAAACAGATCTTAGATCAGGTTTCATTTACATGGTAACTGGTTACTAGACTGGTTGAACTTTCAATGGTATTATTTGTCTACATGATTGTTGGGCTAAAGGAGCCTCGTGTGGCTCCGGAGCCGTGAGTCGCAGACTCGAGTTCAATATAAATATCAAAAAATATTGAATCTTTATTTAAAGACGAGGTTCAACACCTTGTTTGGGGTCAGGTGACGTCAGAAGCTTCTCCAGAGAAGGTAAAGTCTGAGCAGGTGAAGTGTTTTCACTCTCAGTCGTCTCCATCCCTTCGCCCGCCTCTCTGGCCATGGACTGCAGGTCGCCGAGGGCGACGAGAGCCAGACTCGGGTCCTTGTTCCTGCGCTGAGGGTCTGACGTGGAGGACCTGAGGCCGGTCTGGACGGAACCTGACGGAGCAAAGAACCTTCTTGAAGCTCATGAAGAGAGAAAACAAACGTTTCTCACATCAGACAATTAAGTCTTGGTTAACATTTGAATCTATTAAGTTTAAACATCAACTAGTATCAACTCTGGTGTCATTAAACATCAACTAGTATCAACCCTGGTGTCATTAAACATCAACTAGTATCGACTCTGGTGTCATTAAACATCAACTAGTATCAACCCTGGTGTCATTAAACATCAACTAGTATCGACTCTGGTGTCATTAAACATCAACTAGTATCAACTCTGGTGTCATTAAACATCAACTAGTATCAACCCTGGTGTCATTAAACATCAACTAGTATCGACTCTGGTGTCATTAAACATTAACTAGTATCAACTCTGGTGTCATTAAACATCAACTAGTATCAACTCTGGTGTCATCAAACATCAACTAGTATCAACTCTGGTGTCATCAAACATCAACTAGTATCAACTCTGGTGTCATTAAACATTAACTAGTATCAACTCTGGTGTCATTAAACATCAACTAGTATCAACTCTGGTGTCATTAAACATTAACTAGTATCAACTCTGGTGTCATTAAACATCAACTAGTATCAACTCTGGTGTCATTAAACATCAACTAGTATCAACTCTGGTGTCATTAAACATCAACTAGTATCGACTCTGGTGTCAGTAAACATCAACTAGTATCAACTCTGGTGTCATTAAACATCAACTAGTATCAACTCTGGTGTCATTAAACATCAACTAGTATCGACTCTGGTGTCATTAAACATCAACTAGTATCGACTCTGGTGTCATTAAACATCAACTAGTATCGACTCTGGTGTCATTAAACATCAACTAGTATCGACTCTGGTGTCATTAAACATTAACTAGTATCAACTCTGGTGTCATTAAACATCAACTAGTATCAACTCTGGTGTCATTAAACATCAACTAGTATCGACTCTGGTGTCATTAAACATCAACTAGTATCGACTCTGGTGTCATTAAACATCAACTAGTATCAACTCTGGTGTCATTAAACATCAACTAGTATCAACTCTGGTGTCATTAAACATCAACTAGTATCAACTCTGGTGTCATTAAACATCAACTAGTATCAACTCTGGTGTCATTAAGCATCAACTAGTATCAACTCTGGTGTCATTAAACATCAACTAGTATCAACTCTGGTGTCATTAAACATCAACTAGTATCAACTCTGGTGTCATTAAACATCAACTAGTATCAACTCTGGTGTCATTAAACATCAACTAGTATCGACTCTGGTGTCATTAAACATCAACTAGTATCAACTCTGGTGTCATTAAACATCAACTAGTATCAACTCTGGTGTCATTAAACATCAACTAGTATCAACTCTGGTGTCATTAAACATCAACTAGTATCGACTCTGGTGTCATTAAACATCAACTAGTATCGACTCTGGTGTCATTAAACATCAACTAGTATCAACTCTGGTGTCATTAAACATCAACTAGTATCGACTCTGGTGTCATTAAACATCAACTAGTATCGACTCTGGTGTCATTAAACATCAACTAGTATCGACTCTGGTGTCATTAAACATCAACTAGTATCAACTCTGGTGTCATTAAACATTAACTAGTATCAACTCTGGTGTCATTAAACATCAACTAGTATCAACTCTGGTGTCATTAAACGTCAACTAGTATCAACTCTGGTGTCATCGAACATCAACTAGTATCAACTCTGGTGTCATTAAACATCAACTAGTATCAACTCTGGTGTCATTAAACATCAACTAGTATCGACTCTGGTGTCATCGAACATCAACTAGTATCAACTCTGGTGTCATTAAACATCAACTAGTATCAACTCTGGTGTCATTAAACATCAACTAGTATCGACTCTGGTGTCATTAAACATCAACTAGTATCAACTCTGGTGTCATTAAACATCAACTAGTATCAACTCTGGTGTCATTAAACATCAACTAGTATCAACTCTGGTGTCATTAAACATCAACTAGTATCAACTCTGGTGTCATTAAACATCAACTAGTATCAACTCTGGTGTCATTAAACATCAACTAGTATCAACTCTGGTGTCATCGAACATCAACTAGTATCAACTCTGGTGTCATTAAACATCAACTAGTATCAACTCTGGTGTCATTAAACATCAACTAGTATCGACTCTGGTGTCATTAAACATCAACTAGTATCAACTCTGGTGTCATTAAACATCAACTAGTATCAACTCTGGTGTCATTAAACATCAACTAGTATCAACTCTGGTGTCATTAAACATCAACTAGTATCAACTCTGGTGTCATTAAACATCAACTAGTATCAACTCTGGTGTCATTAAACATCAACTAGTATCAACTCTGGTGTCATTAAACATCAACTAGTATCAACTCTGGTGTCATTAAACATCAACTAGTATCAACTCTGGTGTCATGTAGTGAATGTTCTTCAAGACGTAGTAACTTCTCATCATGACCAGGTTTTAATTATTACTTTATAAAGTTGCTCTGAAATCTGGACGAACGAGAGGTTACGAGAGTCCGTTATGACGTTAAAATGGCTTCACTCCTCCTCCAGCTGTAATCACACTTTGTTTATACAACGAGTCCCTTGGAGGTGAACAACATTGATGACTCACGGTGACAAACCTCCATGCTTGACCAATCACAGCAGAGTGGGTGTGGTTATGGTCAATGAGATTTCATCTCCAGAAAAAACGTTTTTTCAGTTGGCGGAGACACTAACACACAAGCACATACACACTTTAACACACACACACACACACCCCCACTAACACACACACACACACACAGACACACACACACTTTAACGTTCCATCAACAACACGATAAAAAGCTTTTGCTCATCAATAAACTTGTATATAAAACAACTTTCTGGTGATGAAATCCTGTCATGAATGAACCACTAATAAGAAGGAGTCACATCTGCTGATGACTCTCCAGATGCTCCACTGGAGAGAAACACCTGCGACACTCACTGATGCTCCACATCTTCTTCACATCTTCTGCCATAAAGACTCACTGTTGTGAGCGAACAGTTGTTCCTCCACTCGGCTCAGCTGTCGCTGCAGCGTCTCCACCGTCGCTCGGTGCTCGTCCTGCAGCTTCCTGAGCTGCTCCCTGTACGTCTGCCGCTGGACCTCCATGAGCGACGCCGAGTCTGCTCCGGCCTGAGCCAGGTCCGCCTGCAGGGACAGGTTCTCGGCCTGCACGGACAGCAACCTGAGGACGGGTCATGTGTTACAGGTGAGCACAGGTGAGCGACGACAACAAGACAACCTCTCGCGCAGCTCCGCCTCCTTGATGACACTTTCTTGAAGGATCTTGTTGTGTCGCTCCAGGAGTGTGTCGTGTTGGTTCTGCAGCTGCAGCAGTTCTGAGGAGCTGCTCTGGAGGATCTGCTGGTTCTCACTCAACCTGGACCTGAGCTGCTCCACCTGAGAGCTCATGCGCTCGCTGCACACACACACACACACACACGCACACACACACACAGAGACGCACACAGACACACACACACACACACACACACACGCACACACAGAGACGCACACAGACACACGCACACACACACACACACACACGCACACACACACACACACACACGCACACACACACACAGAGACGCACACAGACACACACACACACACACACACACACGCACACACAGAGACGCACACAGACACACGCACACACACACACACACACACGCACACACACACACACACACACGCACACACACACACACACACACACAGAGACGCACACAGACACACACACAAACACACACAGAGACGCACACAGACACACACACACACGCACACACACACGCACACACACACACAGAGACGCACACAGACACACACACAAACACACACACACGCACATGCACACACACATGCACAGAGACGCACACAGACACACACACAAACACACACACACGCACATGCACACACACATGCACACACACACACACACACACAGACATGCACACACAAACACAGGCACACACACACACACAGACACGCACACACACACACAGAGACGCACACAGACACACACACAAACACACACACACGCACATGCACACACACATGCACAGAGACGCACACAGACACACACACAAACACACACACACGCACATGCACACACACATGCACACACACACACACACACAGACATGCACACACAAACACAGGCACACACACACACACAGACACGCACACACACACACAGGCACACACAAACACAGGCACGCACACACACAGGCACACAGACACACACACACAAACACAGGCACACACAAACACAGGCACGCACACACACACACAAACACAGGCACACACAAACACAGGCACGCACACACACACACAAACACAGGCACACACAAACACAGACACACACACACAGACATGCACACACAAACACAGGCACGCACACACACACACAAACACAGGCACACACACAAACACAAACACAGACACACACAGACAGATTTTAATTCCAATTATTCTTTATAACATTTTTAAATTCATATTCTTTCTAATGTAATGTAAACAATCGTGTTGCCAGACAAAACCAACAGAGCACCGAGCTGACTTTCAGCCAATCGTGAGCGAGCAGCTCGGTGCTCGATTAGTTGAGTCTATATTGAATATAGACGACAAAACAAAAGAACATTTGAATGAAGAAAATATATCAACATTACAAATTAAAAAAAGTAATTGAACCGTTCAATATTGTGATGCCCATGATAAACTTCCATCAAATAAACTTGATGTACTACTGTGAACATGATCTTTATGTTCACAGTAGTACATCAAATATTCTTGATGTACTACTGTGAACATGATCTTTATGTTCACAGTAGTACATCAAATATTCTTGATGTACTACTATGAACATGATCTTTATGTTCACAGTAGTACATCAAATATTCTTGATGTACTACTGTGAACATGATCTTTATGTTCACAGTAGTACATCAAATAATCTTGATGTACTACTGTGAACATGATCTTTATGTTCACAGTAGTACATCAAGATTATTTCATGTACTACTGTGAAGATGATGTGTTCACAGTAGTACATGAAATATTCTTCATGTACTACTTTAACATGGTTTCTCAAACACCTACCGCTCTAACTTGCCAACATCTCCTTCGCTCTGGCCGTTGTTCTTGCTTCTCTGTTGCTTCAACACGTTATGAACGCGAACCTTGTAACTTTCAAACTCTTCAGTTGTCGACGTGAGCTCAGCCTGGAACGACAGTTTAGAGAAACTAAAACAGAGCTTTAGTCTCAGAGGATGTTCTCCTCAGGGTCAGGTGAGGTTCTCCTCAGGGTCAGGTGAGGTTCTCCTCAGGGTCAGGTGAGGTTCTCCTCAGGGTCAGGTGAGGTTCTCCTCAGGTTCAGGTGAGGTTCTCCTCAGGGTCAGGTGAGGTTCTCCTCAGGGTCAGGTGATGGTTCTGGTGAGGAGATAAGGATAAGAACCTGAGCTGCGTCTCTCTCCTGCTGCAGGACGTTGATCCTCTGCTGGAAGGAGCTGCTGCTTCTCTGCTTCTGCTCGGTTGCCGACCTCAGCTGCTCCTGCAGACGATGACTCTCTGCCATCAGCTCACACGCTTCGATCTGGACACACAAGCTGCAGCTTCACGTTCTGTTGATGGACACTTGCATGAGAAGGACCTACCTTGCTGCTCTCCAGCTGCTGCTGGTTCGCTTCCAGCTCTCCTTTCAAAGAAGCCTGCAGCACCATGAGGGAGCTCTCCTGCACACATGTTGAGAGTGACATCATCATGACATCATCGTGATCATATGAAGCTTCTTATCGTCCTCACACCATCATGACACCATCATGACATCATCATGACATCATCGTGACATCATCGTGACACCATCGTGACACCATCGTGACATCATCGTGACATCATCGTGACACCATCGTGACACCATCGTGACATCATCGTGACATCATCGTGACACCATCGTGACACCATCGTGACACCATCGTGACATCATCGTGACATCATCGTGACATCATCATGACACCAGCGTGACATCATCGTGACATCATCGTGACATCATCGTGACATCATCGTGACACCATCGTGACACCATCGTGACATCATCGTGACATCATCGTGACATCATCGTGACATCATCGTGACATCATCGTGACATCATCGTGACATCATCGTGACATCATCGTGACATCATCGTGACACCATCGTGACACCATCGTGACATCATCGTGACACCATCGTGACATCATCGTGACATCATCGTGACACCATCGTGACACCATCGTGACATCATCGTGACATCATCGTGACATCATCGTGACATCATCGTGACATCATCGTGACACCATCGTGACATCATCGTGACATCATCGTGACACCATCGTGACATCATCGTGACATCATCGTGACATCATCGTGACATCATCGTGACATCATCGTGACATCATCGTGACATCATCGTGACATCATCGTGACATCATCATGACATCATCGTGACACCATCGTGACATCATCGTGACATCATCGTGACATCATCATGACACCATCGTGACATCATCGTGACATCATCGTGACATCATCGTGACATCATCATGACACCATCATGACATCATCGTGACATCATCGTGACATCATCGTGACATCATCGTGACATCATCGTGACACCATCGTGACATCATCGTGACATCATCGTGACACCATCGTGACATCATCGTGACATCATCGTGACACCATCGTGACACCATCATGACATCATCGTGACATCATCGTGACATCATCGTGACATCATCGTGACATCATCGTGACATCATCGTGACATCATCGTGACATCATCGTGACATCATCGTGACATCATCGTGACATCATCGTGACATCATCGTGACACCATCGTGACATCATCGTGACATCATCGTGACATCATCGTGACACCATCGTGACATCATCGTGACATCATCGTGACATCATCGTGACATCATCGTGACATCATCGTGACACCATCGTGACATCATCGTGACATCATCGTGACACCATCGTGACATCATCATGACATCATCATGACATCATCATGACATCATCGTGACATCATCGTGACATCATCGTGACATCATCGTGACATCATCGTGACATCATCGTGACATCATCGTGAACATCATCGTGACATCATCGTGACACCATCGTGACACCATCGTGACATCATCGTGACACCATCGTGACAACATCGTGACATCATCATGACATCATCGTGACATCATCATGACATCATCGTGACATCATCGTGACACCATCGTGACATCATCGTGACACCATCGTGACATCATCGTGACATCATCGTGACATCATCATGACATCATCATGACACCATCATGACATCATCATGACATCATCGTGACAATATCATGACATCATCATGACATCATCGTGACACCATCATGACATCATCATGACATCATCATGACATCATCGTGACATCATCATGACATCATCGTGACACCATCGTGACATCATCATGACATCATCGTGACACCATCGTGACATCATCATGACATCATCATGACACCATCATGACATCATCATGACACCATCATGACATCATCGTGACATCATCGTGACATCATCATGACATCATCATGACACCATCATGACATCATCATGACATCATCATGACATCATCATGACATCATCGTGACATCATCATGACATCATCATGACACCATCATGACATCATCGTGACATCATCATGACACCATCATGACATCATCATGACATCATCGTGACAATATCATGACATCATCATGACATCATCATGACACCATCATGACATCATCGTGACAATATCATGACATCATCATGACATCATCGTGACACCATCATGACATCATCATGACATCATCGTGACAATATCATGACATCATCATGACACCATCATGACATCATCATGACATCATCGTGACAATATCATGACATCATCATGACACCATCATGACATCATCATGACATCATCGTGACAATATCATGACATCATCATGACATCATCGTGACACCATCATGACATCATCATGACATCATCATGACATCATCGTGACATCATCATGACATCATCGTGACAATATCATGACATCATCATGACATCATCGTGACACCATCATGACATCATCATGACATCATCATGACATCATCGTGACATCATCATGACATCATCGTGACACCATCGTGACATCATCATGACATCATCGTGACACCATCGTGACATCATCATGACATCATCATGACACCATCATGACATCATCATGACACCATCATGACATCATCGTGACATCATCGTGACATCATCATGACATCATCATGACACCATCATGACATCATCATGACATCATCATGACATCATCATGACATCATCGTGACATCATCATGACACCATCATGACATCATCGTGACATCATCATGACACCATCATGACATCATCATGACATCATCGTGACAATATCATGACATCATCATGACATCATCATGACACCATCATGACATCATCGTGACATCATCGTGACACCATCGTGACATCATCATGACATCATCATGACATCATCGTGACATCATCATGACATCATCATGACATCATCGTGACACCATCGTGACATCATCATGACATCATCATGACATCATCATGACACCATCGTGACATCATCGTGACATCATCGTGACACCATCGTGACATCATCATGACATCATCATGACATCATCGTGACATCATCATGACATCATCATGACATCATCGTGACACCATCGTGACATCATCATGACATCATCATGACATCATCATGACATCATCATGACATCATCGTGACATCATCGTGACACCATCGTGACATCATCATGACATCATCATGACATCATCATGACATCATCATGACATCATCGTGACATCATCATGACATCATCGTGACATCATCGTGACACCATCGTGACATCATCATGACATCATCATGACATCATCATGACATCATCATGACATCATCGTGACATCATCGTGACACCATCGTGACATCATCATGACATCATCATGACATCATCATGACATCATCGTGACATCATCATGACATCATCGTGACACCATCATGACATCATCATGACATCATCATGACATCATCGTGACATCATCATGACATCATCGTGACACCATCGTGACATCATCGTGACATCATCGTGACACCATCGTGACATCATCGTGACATCATCGTGACACCATCGTGACATCATCATGACATCATCGTGACATCATCATGACATCATCGTGACACCATCGTGACATCATCGTGACATCATCGTGACACCATCGTGACACCATCATGACATCATCGTGACATCATCATGACATCATCGTGACACCATCATGACATCATCATGACATCATCATGACATCATCGTGACATCATCATGACATCATCGTGACACCATCATGACATCATCATGACATCATCATGACATCATCGTGACATCATCATGACATCATCGTGACACCATCGTGACATCATCGTGACATCATCGTGACATCATCGTGACACCATCGTGACATCATCGTGACATCATCGTGACACCATCATGACATCATCATGACATCATCGTGACATCATCGTGACATCATCGTGACATCATCGTGACACCATCGTGACACCATCGTGACATCATCGTGACATCATCGTGACATCATCGTGACATCATCATGACATCATCGTGACACCATCGTGACATCATCGTGACATCATCGTGACACCATCATGACATCATCGTGACACCATCGTGACATCATCATGACATCATCGTGACATCATCATGACATCATCGTGACACCATCGTGACATCATCGTGACATCATCGTGACACCATCATGACATCATCATGACATCATCGTGACATCATCGTGACATCATCGTGACATCATCGTGACACCATCGTGACACCATCGTGACATCATCGTGACATCATCGTGACACCATCATGACATCATCATGACACCATCATGACACCATCGTGACATCATCGTGACATCATCGTGACATCATCGTGACATCATCGTGACATCATCGTGACATCATCGTGACATCATCGTGACATCATCGTGACATCATCATGACATCATCATGACATCATCATGACATCATCGTGACATCATCGTGACATCATCGTGACATCATCGTGACATCATCGTGACATCATCATGACATCATCATGACATCATCGTGACATCATCGTGACATCATCGTGACATCATCGTGACATCATCGTGACATCATCGTGACATCATCGTGACATCATCGTGACATCATCGTGACATCATCGTGACATCATCGTGACATCATCGTGACATCATCGTGACATCATCGTGACATCATCGTGACATCATCGTGACATCATCGTGACACCATCGTGACACCATCGTGACATCATCGTGACATCATCGTGACATCATCGTGACATCATCGTGACATCATCATGACATCATCATGACATCATCGTGACATCATCGTGACATCATCGTGACATCATCGTGACATCATCGTGACATCATCATGACATCATCATGACATCATCGTGACATCATCGTGACATCATCGTGACATCATCGTGACATCATCGTGACATCATCATGACATCATCATGACATCATCGTGACATCATCGTGACATCATCGTGACATCATCGTGACATCATCGTGACATCATCATGACATCATCGTGACATCATCGTGACATCATCGTGACATCATCGTGACATCATCGTGACACCATCGTGACACCATCGTGACATCATCGTGACATCATCGTGACATCATCGTGACATCATCGTGACATCATCGTGACATCATCATGATCAGAGACATTCAACAAACCTGTTTCTTGGCATCAGCCAGATCTTTCTTGGTCTTCACCAGAAGCTGTTTCATCTTCGACGTCTTCTCCTCCTCCTGGTCCAGCTGTGACTTCAAAGCCTCTGCAGAGATAAACACGAGTCTATATTCATGACCCGTCTGTTCTCACAGGACCAGACGTTCTTACCGATGTCCTTCTTCAGAGTCTCTTCCTTCTCAGCGTGAAGCTCCAGCTCAGCCTTCAGCTCCTCCGTCGACTCTTCCTTCTCCGAGAGTTTGGTGTTGAGGTCTCGCACCAGACGCTCGTAGTCTGCCATCTCCATGTCCATGAGCGAGCTCTGCTGCGCCTCCTAGAGGCACGGAGATGAACATCAACGTCGTGAGGAAACACAAGTCTATGGATCCGTCGGTGACAACTGAGGTAACCTCCATCATCTACTGGAGATTCCTCGTCTGAACCCCAATGATCTGGACTCAGAGAGTGATGAAGCTCTGGTCCAAAGACGTGCTCCAAACTTGGCCCAGTTTGACTTTGTGAATTAGAAGCTACACGATACAGCGCCATCATGTTCAGTGCTCAGTAGGTGGCGCTCTTGCTTTCCTTTAAGTAGTAGTTCAGAGCCATAACTGTCCACTAGATGGCACCATCTGCTCAGAAACATTAGGCTCAGAACCACTGAGTCAACGAACCTTCACGTCGGCTCCAAACCAAGAGCGCCACCTACTGAGCTCCGACCCTGATGACACTGCATCATGAAACCTCATCACCCGTCACTAGTTCTGTTCTCAAGCCGTTAACAACGTTGACCGAAACCAAATGATGATCATTAAAACATTTGAAGTTTTCTGTCAACAATTTTGAACTTTAGAATAAACTTAATTTCATGATTTATATTCTGTTTCAGCTGCTGCTCAACAGTTAAACCTTCTCAAGAATAATATATGTATCTTTCCACCTTGGTGTGTCACGTTCTCTTCATCCAGTCCAGACACACATAAATCATCGACTCATGTTTCCTCAGGTGTTCGACACACGTCTACAAACTTACAATGAAAGTCCAGAAGCTCTCGCTCTGAGGTCAACCTTCTTTCATTGCTTTGTGGACGTGAAGCAGCAGCTGCAGGCCTGACATCACCGTCCGGTCGCTTGACGCAGCCTCTGAGACCTCGTTGTAAAGCATGTGTGTGTGTGTGTGTGTGTGTGTGTGTGTGTACATGTGTGTGTGTGTGTGTACATGTGTGTGTGTGTGTGTGTGTGTGTGTGTGTACATGTGTGTGTGTGTATGTGTGTGTGTGTGTGTGTGTGTGTGTGTGTGTGTGTGCATGTGTGTGTGCATGTGTGTGTGTGCACGTGTGTGTGTGTGTGTGTGCATGTGTGTGTGTGTGTGTGTGTGTGCATGTGGGGGTGTGTGTGTGTGTGTGTGTGTGTGTACATGTGTGTGTGTGTGTGTGTGTGCATGTGCGTGTGCATGTGTGTGTACATGTGTGTGTGTGTGTGTGTGCATGTGTGTGTGTGTGTGTACATGTGTGTGTGTGTGTGTACATGTGTGCATGTGTGTGTGTGTGTGTGCGTGTGTGTGTGTGTGTACATGTGTGTGTGTGTGTACATGTGTGTGTGTGTGTACATGTGTGTGTGTGTGTACCTTGCGTAGCTGCTCCAGCTCTTGAGACGTCTGCAGAGTTTGCTGCTGCTGCTTGAGGAGCTGAGCTGTCAAATCCTCCACTTCCTTGGAGGCAGCAGACAAATCCTAGAAACACACACACGTCCGTCTACAAAAACCTTCTTTTGTCGAGTCAATTATGAAGTTTGTCATTTTTCAGATCTATTCATCAACTGAAATATGTTTGATTATTGAGTCACGTGTACAACAATCAATCAATTTACATTAATTTAAATGTACATTTAACTAATAATAATGTAAACATCAGTAATACTTGTGTACTGTAATACTGTAACATATTCTGCATGTTTTAATCATTTACGTTAGAACTGGGTTCAACTTCTTGTGCAGCCTCTTGGATCGTCGTAACAAAAGTGAAGTCATTAGTTTTATCATCAGCTCTTCATTCATGAATAACTAGTGTTTTTATCACCTTCAGCTTCTGTTCTTTCATGGACTTCTCAGCCATGACGTCTCGTTCTAAACCTGCCGATTGTCTCTGCAGCTCCTGGTTCTGTTGCTCCAGTTGTTTAAGGGAGTTTCTGGTCGTCTCCATGGCAACCATCAAGTCCTCCTTCTCGCTGACGAGCAAATCCACCTGTGAAGACGTGACACCAGTTGTCAAGTACTTTCTGTCGTCAGGTATGATGTTGACCCCGGACCATGTTTAGAGTCGCAGAGTGATGATGTCATCAGTTCACTCACATGATTCTTGTCCAACAGAACATTTTTGACATTTAAATGTTTAAATACAAGTCCATTAACAACTTTATTGACTCTACACACTGTGAGTGATGGTCCAGCTGATTGACGTCAACCAATGGAGCGCTTTCTTTGCTTCATAAGCACTAAGAGATTTGATTGGATCCGACGTGTGTCAATCAAAACAGCTGATTTGGTGACTGAAGATTAAAGTCGTCACGGAGAGAGATTTTTTTAATCAACTCATGATAGAAATTAAAAAGTCATTTATCGTCTGAAAATGTTTTATTTCGTTATTCATTGACACACTTTACTTTTATCACTCATTTCCTGCCTGAACTTCTCATCAACATCCACGACCTGATGCCTGTTAAACAGAAATAAATGGAGTTTTTAAATGTGTAGCTATTTTTAACTGTGTATTGTTTTTGATTGTTCAAGCTCTTTGTGACCCTGGTCTAGAAAGATCTTTACTAATAACTATTACTATTTTAGCATCAGATTCACCTCAGAGGTTAAACAACAGTTTGAAGATGCAAAGAAGATCCAGACAAACGTTTGGAATCATTCAAGTGGATCTGACAGCTGAAGGCTCTGTGGACACCAGGCTCCACAGCAGCTCCTCCCATCATCTGTCAGGGAAGGGAAACTATGATTTGTAAACCAGCCTCCAGCTTCCTGCCTCTTCCCCTCGAGACCGACGACGGCAGAGCGAAGTGAAAGTGTGTCTGGCGACAGATGGAAGCTAAACCTCGCTCCATTTACCTGCCGCGTCTCAGCGGACGGAGAGCGACGGTCGTAGCTTCTGGGAAGCAGTTTGTACGTTTATAAACTATCTTCCTCGCCCAGCCACTCGCATCTGATGGGCCAATCGGGGCGTCTAGGCTGTCGAGCACAGCTGAGTAAAGTGTTGTCGCCTCGAACAGGTCCAGAATAAATCAGAAGAAAAGTGACTCGTGCGACTCGCAGCGGAGACTTACTGCAGACAGATTTACTGGAGAGTGGATGTGCGGTAATAACAGTGTGTGTGTGTGTGTGTGTGCGTGCATGTGTGTGTGTGTGTGTGTTACCTGGGTGACTGCACTGCCAAGCCGTTTGGTCAGGTCAGCAATCTGTCTCTCGCCCGCCTCCACCTTCTCTCTCTCTCCATCCAGTCGCTCCGTCTGCTGGTCATAATCAATCTGCAGGTTCTACACAAACACAAACACAAACACAAACACAAACACACACGTCTTCACGCCTGACGCTGACCGGGCAGTTTCATGGAGGAAACGGGGGTGAGTGGGATCATTTGCATCAATCATGTGACGTATAGAACAAAAATGAACCTCCGGAGAAACACAATCACACTAATGGCTACATTAAAAGAGGCAGAGACACACACACATCCATCACCATGGTTACCAACATCTTAATGCTTCCTTTAAACACTTGTTGAGAAATCAAGAGTTCAACCAGGAATTGAACCGACGACCTTGTTGCTGCTCAGTTTAACTAAAACCCCACTTGAGATTTAAGTTCATTTCAAACATGAATATTCTTCGTAAACCGACCTTGTAACCTTCTGCTCCGTGGATGATGTCTTTCATGGAGCAGTTGACCTTCTCTCGCTCGGCTTTAAGAGAAACGATCTCCTCCTTGAGAAGAACGACCTGAGAGAACGACTCGTGAGCATCAGGAGCTTCGACATCAACGGAGACCTTGAAGGTTTCTTTGACTCCACCTCTTTTTTGTTAACGTCCAGCTCCTTCTTGGCCTTGATGGCCACTGCCTTGAATTTGTTCATCTTCTCCTCCCTTTCCTTGTTTTCCTTCTTCAGCAGAGCTACATGTAAAACATACATGATTAGAAAAGACACAAAAAGAAACATTTAGACCAAGAACCTCCTACTTATTTCAGTTTTCATGTCGTGTTCCTCGTGTTGCTCTTGAGCTGAAGAAGCAGATGATTCCTGAAACAATCGGTGAACATCTTTACAACAAATGGTTCAAACATAAACCAAAGTTGAACGAGGATTTAAAATAGTTGCATTCAAGGTTGTTCAACAGTCATTGGGTTTGATTATCGTTGGAATCCTTCAAACTCTCACCTGTAGAGCAGATAGTTCAGCCTTCAACTGAGAGACCAGCGAATCCTTCTCCCTCAGTTCTGCTTCCAGACTTTTATCATCAGATTCTTTTCCTTCTCTTTCTTCAGACATCATGGAAATCTGAGTCTGCAATGTTTCGTTCTCAGCACAGATCTTCTCATTCATGGACTTCATGTCCTCCAAGTCTTTCTGCAGCCCCTCCACGTCCCTCACCAGCTCCTCCAGGTGGCTCTTCAGCAGGTTCTTCTCCTCCTCCAGGCTTCTGTTGTGAACCTCACGTTGCATCTGCAATTCCGTTTCGCTTTTTGCTTCTTCAAGGCTGATCCTCAACAAGTTCCTCTCCTTCTCCAGCTCGTCCTGCCGCGTGCAGAGCTCCTGGACTTCCTGGAGGGATTCAGCGTGACTTTCCTGAAGATCACGGAGAGTGTTCTCAGCTCGCTCCACCTCCTCGTTCAGCAGATTCACCTTCTCATCCAAGTCCTGCTTCTCCGACGTCCTCTCCTCGAGATCCGAGGCCAGAGCCGTGATCTTGGAGACCAACTGTGTCTTGTCATGTTCAGTGTGAGCGAGACTGTTCAGAGTTTCTTCCAGTTTTGATTGAAGTTCAGTGTGTTCTTGCTGCAGAGAGGACATGTTCTCCTGCAGGCTCTGAAGCTCCTCAGTGTGACTTGTTGTAAGACGTTCCACGTCTTCCTTCTGTCTCTGCACCTGATCATCTTCTGGTCCCAGCCTCACGGCCTCCTTCAGCGCATCATCTCTTGACAGCAGAGCTTCTCCCTGGAAGGCCAGACGCTCCACATCTGAAGATCTCTCACTGTTGAGTCGATCCAGCTCCTCTTCCTTGAGCTGAAGCAAAGACTTGACCTGGTCTCTGTCTTCAGTCACGGTGTCCAGGATCTCCTTCAGTTCTTCAGCTGCGCTCTCCTTCATCTGCAGTCGTGAGAGCACCTCCTCATTCTGACTCGTCAGCTCCTCCACAGACTGGTTCAGGTCTCGAGCTAGAGCCGACTGCTCCTCAGCACTGGACTGCCAGGTGTGGACTTCACCTTCAGAAGACTGAAGCTTCTGCTCGAGGGCCTCCATGTCTTCCACGATGGCCTCCTTCTCTCGACTCATGTGACTGATTTTCAACAACAGTCCGTCTCTCTCCTGCTCAATCTCCTCCATCTGCTCCCTGGACGCCCGTAGAGTGTGTGAGCTCTGGTCCTTCATGGCTTCGTACTGGAGAACAAACTGGTTGGTCTTCTCGCTCAGTTCCGTCTCAAAACTCTGCAGAACGTCTCTTAACTGCTGACAATCATCTAACGCCGAGTCTCGCTCCTGGCTCAGTGTTTCACAGCGAGACTTCAACTCTGCAACCTCCTCCGGATCCAAGCCGTTTGATTCTTGGACCGGACCGGCCACTGAAGCTGGTTCTTCACTTGGATGTTCAAGGCCGTCTTCGTCAGTACTGGTGTGTGTCACGACCTCCTTGTCTGTCGAGGGGCCAGAGTCGGACAGAAAACCTTCCCGGTTCATCTGCAGCTCATTGACTTTGAACTCCAGCTCCTCCTTCTCGACTGAGGCCTCATCCTTGACCCTCTCCAGCTCCGCCTCCAGCTCACTCTTCACGTTGTTGAGCAGAGTCAGCTCGTCCTGCAGCATCGTGTTCTGGGCTTGAACTTCTTCCAGAGCTACTTTCATTTTCCCAGCCTCGCTCTCTTCTCCGCGAGCACTGGCCTGACTGAGCTCCAGCATCCTGGTGATCCCTGAGCTCTGGGTGGGATCCTCCTCCTCCTCCTGCACATCCTGCAGGTGGCTTTCTGGAATGAAAGAGTCAAAAATAAATGAATATTGATTTGATGGAAAGTTGCTTCATATGAAAGTAAATGAGTTTCATCACAATATTCAATGGTTTAGTTCATTTCAAATGTAGGAACTATTTTAATGGAAAATGTATTTGAAGTTAATGGAAAGTGTTGATGCAAGTGTGTGTTGTTGTGATGTGTTACTCTATTGTATCATCAGTGTGTGTGTGTGTTGTTGTGATGTGTGACTCTATTGTATCATCAGTGTGTGTGTGTGTTGTTGTGATGTGTGACTCTATTGTATCATCAGTGTGTGTGTGTGTTGTTGTGATGTGTGACTCTATTGTATCATCAGTGTGTGTGTGTGTTGTTGTGATGTGTTACTCTATTGTATCATCAGTGTGTGTGTGTTGTAGTTATGTGTGACTCTATTGTATCATCAATGTGTGTGTGTGTTGTTGTGATGTGTGACTCTATTGTATCATCAGTGTGTGTGTGTGTTGTTGTGATGTGTGACTCTATTGTATCATCAGTGTGTGTTGTTGTGATGTGTTACTCTATTGTATCATCAATGTGTGTGTGTGTTGTTGTGATGTGTGACTCTATTGTATCATCAGTGTGTGTGTGTGTTGTTGTGATGTGTGACTCTATTGTATCATCAGTGTGTGTGTGTGTTGTTGTGATGTGTGACTCTATTGTATCATCAGTGTGTGTGTTGTTGTGATGTGTGACTCTATTGTATCATCAATGTGTGTGTGTGTTGTTGTGATGTGTGACTCTATTGTATCATCAGTGTGTGTGTGTGTTGTTGTGATGTGTGACTCTATTGTATCATCAGTGTGTGTTGTTGTGATGTGTTACTCTATTGTATCATCAGTGTGTGTGTGTGTTGTTGTGATGTGTGACTCTATTGTATCATCAGTGTGTGTGTGTGTTGTTGTGATGTGTGACTCTATTGTATCATCAGTGTGTGTGTGTGTTGTTGTGATGTGTGACTCTATCGTATCATCAATGTGTGTGTGTGTTGTTGTGATGTGTTACTCTATTGTATCATCAGTGTGTGTGTGTGTTGTTGTGATGTGTGACTCTATTGTATCATCAGTGTGTGTTGTTGTGATGTGTGACTCTATTGTATCATCAGTGTGTGTTGTTGTGATGTGTTACTCTATTGTATCATCAGTGTGTGTGTTGTTGTGATGTGTGACTCTATTGTATCATTAGTGTGTGTGTTGTTGTGATGTGTGACTCTATTGTATCATCAGTGTGTGTTGTTGTGATGTGTTACTCTATTGTATCATCAGTGTGTGTGTTGTTGTGATGTGTGACTCTATTGTATCATTAGTGTGTGTTTGTATGAAACTCAACTTTCAGCCAATCATGCGACACGATCACGGTGAAGACGAACACGATCAAGTTGCTCTAGTCTGGTGTCACTAGACATATATTTTTTTACTGTATTTAAAAAACTACTGTAGCTGCCGTGAGTGTCTGGGTTGCCATGACGACACTTGACATTATTTGATGTATTTGCTGACAATAATTATCTTTTAATCGCGTTCATCTCTGATGATCAGCAGGCGAACACGGTAAACTTTGTTTATTTTTTGTACACGATTAATCAGGAAGTTTGTAACGAGTCATTTGTTTCCATGACATCTGTGAGAGATGAACCTCGTGGACATCAGTCGAATCATGGACTGACTGGCAGTTGTAACTACAATTAGGATTTTGAAGAATGATAAGATAAAACATTGAAATTGAAAGATTAAATAAATAAACTCATACTTCTAACAACATGTGTGCAGATGTACCTTTCAGAGCCAGTTGTTCCGTCAGCTCATCCTGAAGCAGCAGAAGACGTTCTCTCTCCATCTCAAAATCCTCCTCCATCGCCTTCAACTCCTCCTCGTGCTGCATGTTCCTCTGAACCAGCTCCTCCTTCAGGTTCTCCACCTCCTGCTGGGTCTTGGTCAGCTCGTGCTGGTCTTGAACCTCAGACTCGTTCTGAGAGAACTTTCCTCTGAACGTCTCCAGCTCCGCCTGCAGGGATTCCACCTGTTCTTCCAGTTTCCTCTGAACTTCTTCTTTCTCCGTGAGAAGGTGTCGCTCCTTCTCTCTCTCGCTCTCTCGGGTTCTGTCGCTCTCTTCTCGCTCGCGCAGCAGCGACTGGAAGTGATCTTCTCGAGCGCTCTGGTGACTCCTGGACTCTTCCATCAGGACTTCCAGGCTCTTGATCTTCTCCTGAAGTTCTTCTCTCACACAATTCCACTCACTTTTCAAGGCGACCACATCATCCTGCGCCCGACAATCAAGAGAAGTCAATAAAGGTGTGAACACGTTTACGAACACGTTTACAAACAAGTTTACAAACAAGTTTACAAACACGTTTACAAACACGTTTACAAACACGTTTACAAACACGCTTACAAACAAGTTTACAAACACGTTTACAAACACGTTTACAAACACGTTTACGAACACGTTTACAAACAAGTTTACAAACACGTTTACAAACACGTTTACAAACAATTTTAGAAACATGTTTACGAACACGTTTACGAACACGTTTACAAACACGTTTACAAACACGTTTACAAACACGTTTACAAACACGTTTACAAACACGTTTACAAACACGTTTACAAACAATTTTAGAAACACGTTTACGAACACGTTTACGAACACGTTTACAAACACGTTTACAAACAATTTTAGAAACATGTTTACGAACACGTTTACAAACACGTTTACAAACACGTTTAGAAACACGTTTACAAACAATTTTAGAAACATGTTTACGAACACGTTTACAAACACGTTTACAAACACGTTTACAAACACGTTTACAAACACGTTTAGAAACACGTTTAGAAACACGTTTAGAAACAAGTTTACAAACAAGTTTATAAACACGTTTACAAACACGTTTACAAACAAGTTTACAAACAAGTTTACAAACAAGTTTACAAACAAGTTTACAAACACGTTTAGAAACAAGTTTACAAACACGTTTACAAACACGTTTAGAAACAAGTTCACAAACACGTTTACAAACACGTTTACAAACACGTTTACAAACACGTTTACAAACACGTTTACAAACACGTTTACAAACACGTTTACAAACACGTTTACAAACAAGTTTACAAACAAGTTTACAAACACGTTTACAAACACGTTTACAAACACGTTTACAAACACGTTTACAAACACGTTTAGAAACACGTTTAGAAACATGTTTAGAAACACGTTTACAAACACGTTTAGAAACACGTTTAGAAACACGTTTAGAAACAAGTTTACAAACACGCTTAGAAACACGTTTACAAACACGTTTAGAAACACGTTTACAAACTAGTTTACAAACATGTTTAGAAACACGTTTACAAACACGTTTAGAAACAAGTTTAGAAACACGATTACAAACACGTTTAGAAACACTTTTAGAAACACGTTTACAAACACGTTTAGAAACACGTTTAGAAACACGTTTAGAAACACGTTTACAAACACGTTTACAAACACGTTTACAAACACGTTTAGAAACACGTTTAGAAACAAGTTTAGAAACAAGTTTACAAACACGTTTACAAACACGTTTACAAACACGTTTAGAAACACGTTTAGAAACACATTTAGAAACACGTTTAGAAACATGTTTACAAACACGTTTACAAACACGTTTAGAAACACGTTTAGAAACAAGTTTACAAACACGCTTAGAAACACGTTTACAAACACGTTTACAAACACGTTTACAAACTAGTTTACAAACATGTTTAGAAACACGTTTAGAAACACGTTTACAAACACGTTTAGAAACAAGTTTACAAACACGTTTAGAAACACGTTTACAAACACGTTTAGAAACACTTTTAGAAACACGTTTACAAACACGTTTAGAAACACGTTTAGAAACACGTTTAGAAACACGTTTACAAACACGTTTACAAACACGTTTACAAACACGCTTACAAACACGTTTACAAACACGTTCACAAACACGTTCACAAACACGTTTACAAACACGTTCACAAACACGTTTACAAACACGTTTACAAACACGTTCACAAACACGTTTAGAACACATTTACAAACACGTTAACAAACAAGTTTACAAACACGTTTAGAAACACGTTTAGAAACACGTTTAGAAACACGTTTAGAACACGTTTAAAAACATGTCTGACCTTGGCTTGTTGTTTGTTCTTCTCCAGGTCTTTGCGAGTCGTCACCAGACTCTGCTGCGTCTCCGCCTTCTCCAGCAGTAACGCATCCATCCTGTCCGTCAGCTCCTGAAAC
>NC_141829.1:1554747-1559747 GCF_982586985.1 Callionymus lyra
GGGAGGGAGGGAGGGAGGGATGGAGGGATGGATGGATGGATGGATGATGGATGGATGGATGGATGGATGGAGCATGATGGATGGATGGATGGATAGATGGATGATGGATGGATGGATGGATGGATGGATGATAGATGGATGATGGATGGATGGATGGATGGATGATGGATGATGGCTGGATGGCTGGATGGCTGGATGATGGATGATGGATGATGGATGATGGATGGATGGATGGATGATGGATGGATGGATGGATGGATGGATGGATGATGGATGGATGGATGGATGGATGATAGATGGATGGATGGATGGATGGATGGATGATAGATGGATGGATGGATGGATGATGGATGGATGGATGATGGATGGATGGATGATGGATGGATGGATGGATGATGGAGGGAGGGAGGGAGGGAGGGAGGGAGGGATGGAGGGAGGGAGGGATGGATGATGGATGGATGGATGGATGGATGGATGGATGGATGGATGATAGATGGATGATGGATGGATGGATGGATGATAGATGATGGATGATGGATGATGGATGGATGGATGATGGATGGATGGATGGATGGATGATAGATGATAGATGATGGCTGGATGGATGATGGATGATGGATGGATGGATGGATGAT
Organism: Callionymus lyra; assembly: GCF_982586985.1. Taxonomy (NCBI): domain Eukaryota; kingdom Metazoa; phylum Chordata; class Actinopteri; order Syngnathiformes; family Callionymidae; genus Callionymus; species Callionymus lyra. The sequence continues at coordinate 1,555,383 of NC_141829.1, forward strand.
GGATGGATGGATGGATGGATGGATGGATGGATGGATGGATGATGGATGGATGGATGGATGATAGATGGATGGATGGATGGATGATAGATGGATGGATGGATGGATGGATGATAGATGGATGGATGGATGGATGATAGATAGATGGATGGATGGATGGATGGATGGATGATAAATGGATGATGGATGGATGGATGGATGATGGATGGATGGATGGATGGATGATAGATGGATGGATGGATGGATGATAGATGGATGGATGGATGGATGGATGATAGATAGATGGATGGATGGATGGATGGATGGATGGATGGATGGATGGATGGATGGATGGATGGATGGATGGATGGATGATAAATGGATGATGGATGGATGGATGGATGGATGGATGGATGGATGGATGGATGATAGATAGATGGATGGATGGATGGATGAAACAAATAAATCTTGATTCTTGTGTTTGTTGTAAAAACAATGTTTTGTTTGTTCTTTGCTTCAAATCTTCATGAATCAAACGAACAAAAACAAACGAGTTCGACACAAACAACAACCAGAGAGTTTTTCTCCTGCAGCGACGTTTGATCGTCTGCGTCTCCATGGAAACTGAGAATCATAATTAACAGTGTTTGACTTTCTGTGTTAATTAATCAATTATTCAGTCATTTGTTAATAAGTCATGTGTCTAATTAATTAATGATCTGTCAGAGCCTCAACCCTCGCATGAACTACACAACATCACACTTACACAGCATCACACTTACACAACATCACACTTACACAACACAACATCACACTTACACGCCACAACATCACAGGCTACACAACCAACATGACAGGTTACACAACAGACACACAGCAGACACTTAACAGACACACAACAGACAAACGACAGACAAAAAACAGATACAAAACAGACACACAACATCACAGGTAACACAAGTGACACACAACATCACAGGTTACACAACAACAGTAACAGAAACAGTAAAAGTAACAGTTACAACAACAGTAACAGTAAAAGTAAAAGTAACAACAACAGCAACAGTAACAGTAAAAGTAACAACAACAGCAACAGTAACAACAACAGCAACAGTAACAGCAACAGCAACAGTAACAGTAAAGGTAACAGTAACAGTAGCAGTAACAGTAACAGTTACAGTTACAGTAACAGTAACAGTAACAGTAAAAGTAAAAGTAAAAGTAAAAGTAACAACAACAGCAACAGTAACAGCAACAGTAACAACAACAGCAACAGTAACAGCAACAGCAACAGTAACAGTAAAGGTAACAGTAACAGTAACAGTAACAGTAGCAGTAGCAGTAACAACAACAGTAACAGTAACAGTAACAGTTACAGTTACAGTAACAGTAACAGTAACAGTAACAGTTACAGTAACAACAACAGTAACAGTAACAGTAACAACAACAGTAACAGTAACAGTAGCACTAACAACAACAACAACAGTAACAGCAACAGTAACAGTAACAGTTACAGTAAAAACAACAGTAACAGTTACAGTAACAGTAACAGTAACAGTTACAGTAACAGTAACAGTAACAGTTACAGTAACAACAACAGTAACAGTTACAGTAACAGTAACAGTAACAACAACAGTAACAGTTACAGTAACAGTAACAGTAACAACAACAACAACAGTAACAGCAACAGTAACAGTAACAGTTACAGTAACAACAACAGTAACAGTTACAGCAACAGCAACAGCAACAGTAACAGTTACAGTAACAGTAACAGTAACAGTTACAGTAACAACAACAGTAACAGTTACAGTAACAGTAACAGTTACAGTAACAACAACAGTAACAGTTACAGTAACAGTAACAACAACAGTAACAACAACAACAACAGTAACAGTAACAGTAACAGTTACAGTTACAGTAACAACAACAGTAACAGTAACAGTTACAGTAACAACAACAGTAACAGTAACAGTAACAACAACAGTAACAGTAACAGTAACAGTTACAGTAACAACAACAGTAACAGTAACAGTAACAGTAACAACAACAGTAACAGTAACAGTTACAGTAACAACAACAGTAACAGTAACAGTAACAACAACAGTAACAGTAACAGTAACAGTTACAGTAACAACAACAGTAACAGTAACAGTAACAACAACAGTAACAGTAACAGCAACAGTAACAGTTACAGTAACAACAACAGTAACAGTAACAGTAACAGTAACAGTTACAGTAACAGTAACAACAACAGTAACAGTAACAGTAACAGTTACAGTAACAGTAACAACAACAGTAACAGTAACAGTTACAGTAACAGTTACAGTAACAACAACAGTAACAGTTACAGTAACAGTTACAGTTACAGTAACAGTAACAACAACAGTAACAGTAACAGTAACAGTTACAGTAACAGTAACAACAACAGTAACAGTTACAGTAACAGTTACAGTAACAACAACAGTAACAGTAACAGTAACAGTTACAGTAACAGTTACAGTTACAGTAACAGTAACAACAACAGTAACAGTAACAGTAACAGTAACAGTTACAGTAACAGTAACAGTAACAACAACAGTAACAGTAACAGTAACAGTTACAGTAACAGTTACAGTTACAGTAACAGTAACAACAACAGTAACAGTAACAGTAACAGTTACAGTAACAGTAACAACAACAGTAACAGTTACAGTAACAGTAACAACAACAGTAACAGTAACAGTAACAGTTACAGTAACAACAACAGTAACAGTAACAGTAACAACAACAGTAACAGTAACAGTAACAGTTACAGTAACAACAACAGTAACAGTAACAGTAACAACAACAGTAACAGTAACAGTTACAGTAACAACAACAGTAACAGTAACAGTAACAGTAACAACAACAGTAACAGTAACAGTAACAGTTACAGTAACAACAACAGTAACAGTAACAGTAACAACAACAGTAACAGTAACAGCAACAGTAACAGTTACAGTAACAACAACAGTAACAGTAACAGTAACAGTAACAGTTACAGTAACAGTAACAACAACAGTAACAGTAACAGTAACAGTAACAGTTACAGTAACAGTAACAACAACAGTAACAGTAACAGTTACAGTAACAGTTACAGTAACAGTTACAGTAACAACAACAGTAACAGTAACAGTAACAGTTACAGTAACAGTAACAACAACAGTAACAGTTACAGTAACAGTTACAGTAACAACAACAGTAACAGTAACAGTTACAGTAACAGTTACAGTTACAGTAACAGTAACAACAACAGTAACAGTAACAGTAACAGTTACAGTAACAGTAACAGTAACAACAACAGTAACAGTAACAGTTACAGTAACAGTTACAGTTACAGTAACAGTAACAACAACAGTAACAGTAACAGTAACAGTTACAGTAACAGTAACAGTAACAACAACAGTAACAGTAACAGTAACAGTTACAGTAACAGTTACAGTTACAGTAACAGTAACAACAACAGTAACAGTAACAGTAACAGTTACAGTAACAGTAACAACAACAGTAACAGTTACAGTAACAGTAACAACAACAGTAACAGTAACAGTAGTATTTAAACTGTGATGAAAATGTTCTTCATCTTTGTTTCTGAGCCTCTGATGTCACGACTGGTTTGTTTAACGACTCATTGATAGTATTGAGTCTGATAAGGTTATCATTAAGATGATATTGTTCACAGTAGAGAGAAGATCATGAGACTTAATGTTGTTACTGCATGAACATGAAGCTAGAAGAATATAAAGTAACATAGAAGAATATTGAAGAGTATTAACAATATAAATAATATAAATTATAAAGAGGAATATTCAAGAGTATTGAAGAGTATTAACAATATACATAATGTAAATAATATAAATAATATTGAAGAGTATTGACGAGTATTAATAATATCAATAATATAGAAGAATGTTGAAGAATATTAAAGACTATTAACAATATAAATAAATATAGAAGAATATAGAAGAAGTGATTCATGAAACAACACAGATGGTTTGTGTGTTAACACATGTTTGTGCGACTCTTCATCAACACTTGATGTTGTCGTGACTTTGACTAAAATCAAATCATTGTGACCTTTGACCCTCCAGCAACCAACAGCAAAAATTCATGGAAGTGACATCATCACTGAATCTCATTATTCAAACAATAAAACAACAAAGGTTTCAAACGTAAAAGTCGTTAATAAAATATTGTACATCTATTAAATCAATATTAATCAAAGTATGTCAATCATGAGCAGCTGGTTTGTTTCTCACTCCACATGAAGGACGGAACATGAATAAAAGAATAACGAAAATAAACAAAGATTCCTCAATGTTGGAGTCACGCTCAGGTGAACAAGGCAATCATGGAGAACAGGTGCAGAGA
>NC_141829.1:1564747-1569747 GCF_982586985.1 Callionymus lyra
CGTCATGTTAGTGTTAATTTTAGTGTTAGTGTTAGTGTTAATTTTAGTGTTAGTGTGAGTGTTAGTGTTAATTTTAGTGTGAGTGTTAGTGTTAGTGTTAATTTTAGTGTGAGTGTGAGTGTTAGTGTTAGTGTTAATTTTAGTGTTAGTGTTAATTTTAGTGTTAAGTGTTAGTGTTAGTGTTAATTTTAGTGTTAGTGTTAGTGTTAGTGTTAATTTTAGTGTTAAGTGTTAGTGTGAGTGTTAGTGTTAGTGTTAGTGTTAATTTTAGTGTTAGTGTTAATTTTAGTGTTAGTGTTAATTTTAGTGTTAGTGTTAGTGTTAGTGTTACTTTTAGTGTTGGTGTTAATTTTAGTGTTAGTGTTAGTGTTAATTTTAGTGTTAGTGTTAGTGTTAATTTTAGTGTTGGTGTTAATTTTAGTGTTAGTGTTAGTGTTACTTTTAGTGTTGGTGTTAATTTTAGTGTTAGTGTTAATTTTAGTGTTAGTGTTAGTGTTAATTTTAGTGTTGGTGTTAATTTTAGTGTTAGTGTTAATTTTAGTGTGAGTGTTAGTGTTAATTTTAGTGTTAGTGTTAGTGTTAGTGTTAATTTTAGTGTTAGTGTTAGTGTTAGTGTTAATTTTAGTGTGAGTGTTAGTGTTAATTTTAGTGTTAGTGTTAGTGTTAGTGTTAGTGTTAGTGTTAATTTTAGTGTTAGTGTTAGTGTTAATTTTAGTGTTAGTGTTAGTGTTAATTTTAGTGTTAGTGTTAGTGTTAGTGTTAATGTTAGTGTTAGTGTTAGTGTTAGTGTTAGTGTTAGTGTTAGTGTTAGTGTTAGTGTTAATTTTAGTGTTAGTGTTAATGTTAGTGTTAGTGTTAGTGTTAGTGTTAGTGTTAATGTTAGTGTTAGTGTTAGTGTTAGTGTTAGTGTTAGTGTTAGTGTGAGTGTTAATTTTAGTGTTAGTGTTAGTGTTAGTGTTAATGTTAATTTTAGTGTTAGTGTTAATGTTAGTGTTAATGTTAGTGTTAGTGTTAGTGTTAGTGTTAGTGTTAGTGTTAGTGTTAGTGTTAATGTTAGTGTTAGTGTTAGTGTTAATTTTAGTGTTGACTCACCGACTGTCGAAAGGCGAGCTGATAAATGTTTCTGGCGAACATGGAACTCGCCGACAGGATGGACGAGTCGGCCGATGACATCACAGCTGCTGAAACAGCTCCGAGGCCGAAGAAGGAAACGTATGAAGGACAGAGATGTTGGAGGACGATCGGAAGAATCATGTCCGATTCATCCTTGTCTTTAGGAGCCACAGAGCCATAGGTCGTCTGGTTCCAGTCTGAGGACAACAAACACACACTTACTACACACCTTCAAAGTCAACAACAAACACACACTTACTACACACCTTCAAAGTCAACAACAAACACACACTTACTACACACCTTCAAAGTCAACAACAAACACACACTTACTACACACCTTCAAAGTCAACAACAAACACACACTTACTACACACCTTCAAAGTCAACAACAAACACACACTTACTACACACCTTCAAAGTCAACAACAAACACACACTTACTACACACCTTCAAAGTCAACAACAAACACACACTTACTACACACCTTTAATGTGTCTGAGAACAACACAAACACACCACATGTATCCTTGTTACTACACTATCACAACACCAGAGTCAAGTACTGGACAATACTACACATATATACTTGTTACTACACTATCACAACACCAGAGTCAAGTACTGGACAATACTACACATATATACTTGTTACTACACTATCACAACACCAGAGTCAAGTACTGGACAATACTACACATATATACTTGTTACTACACTATCACAACACCAGAGTCAAGTACTGGACAATACTACACATATATACTTGTTACTACACTATCACAACACCAGAGTCAAGTACTGGACAATACTACACATATATACTTGTTACTACACTATCACAACACCAGAGTCAAGTACTGGACAATACTACACATATATACTTGTTACTACACTATCACAACACCAGAGTCAAGTACTGGACAATACTACACATATATACTTGTTACTACACTATCACAACACCAGAGTCAAGTACTGGACAATACTACACATATATACTTGTTACTACACTATCACAACACCAGAGTCAAGTACTGGACAATACTACACATATATACTTGTTACTACACTATCACAACACCAGAGTCAAGTACTGGACAATACTACACATATATACTTGTTACTACACTATCACAACACCAGAGTCAAGTACTGGACAATACTACACATATATACTTGTTACTACACTATCACAACACCAGAGTCAAGTACTGGACAATACTACACATATATACTTGTTACTACACTATCACAACACCAGAGTCAAGTACTGGACAATACTACACATATATACTTGTTACTACACTATCACAACACCAGAGTCAAGTACTGGACAATACTACACATATATACTTGTTACTACACTATCACAACACCAGAGTCAAGTACTGGACAATACTACACATATATACTTGTTACTACACTATCACAACACCAGAGTCAAGTACTGGACAATACTACACATATATACTTGTTACTACACTATCACTGTATATCACTATATATCCATGTATTGTTATACTATCAACACTTCAAACCATGACTAATACTTCACTACACAGTTGTTCATCAAACACACTTTCACCTACAAACACAACAAAAGTGTGTTTTCATCTCCAGGTATAAATGGTTCTCCAGGTGTTTCCAGCTGCAGTTCCGTGTATTTACCAGTGGAGGCGCCGATGGCTCCGATCAGGACGGAGGGGACGGCCATGACCAGGCAGCCGAAGGCGGCGATGAAGGACAGGACTTGAGCGTACGTGGCTGAAGAGGCGGAGAGGACCCGCTGGAAGTACACCTGCCAGGGAATCCCCCCCAACATCTGGAAGCAGAAGAACCCACAGAACATCTTCTCTGGATCCACCAGCATCATGGACGGGATCTTCTCACCAGCAGGAAGAAGTTGTCCGCCCACAACCATCGGTCCTCAGGCTCGATCCGGCCGAGCCACGGCGCCTGGAAGGTCAGCTCTCGAGCCGTCACGCCGATGTCGGCCACGGCCGGGTTGGACAGAGCGAAGGGAACACTGACCCACTGCAGGAACATTATGACCAGAACCAACATCAGTCCACACGTCTCAGAGCTGTTAGTTCGCTGGTGTATCTTCTTCACTCCAGAGTTTCAACAGTTACAGAGTTAGACCAGTTATTATCCTCAAGGTCAGAGGTTAATTATCCTCAAGGTCAGAGGTTAACTAACATTAAGGTCAGAGGTTAATTATCCTCAAGGTCAGAGGTTAACTAACATTAAGGTCAGAGATGAATTATCCTTAAGGTCAGAGGTTAACTAACATTAAGGTCACTGGTTAACTAACATTAAGGTCACTGGTTAACTAACATTAAGGTCAGAGGTTAACTAACATTAAGGTCAGAGGTTAACTAACATTAAGGTCAGAGGTTAATTATCCTTAAGGTCAGAGATTAATTATCTTCAAGGTCAGAGGTTAACTAACATTAAGGTCAGATGTTAACTAACATTAAGGTCAGAGGTTAATTATTCTGAAAGTCAGAGGTTAACTAACATTAAGGTCAGAGGTTAACTAACATTAAGGTCAGAGGTTAATTATCCTTAAGGTCAGAGATTAACTAACATTAAGGTCAGAGGTTAACTAACATTAAGGTCACTGGTTAACTAACATTAAGGTCAGAGGTTAACTAACATTAAGGTCAGAGGTTAACTAACATTAAGGTCAGAGGTTAATTATCCTTAAGGTCAGAGATTAATTATCCTCAAGGTCAGAGGTTAACTAACATTAAGGTCAGAGGTTAATTATCCTCAAGGTCAGAGGTTAATTATCCCTAATGTCAGAGGTTTATTATCCTCAAGGACAGAGGTTTATTATCCTCAAGGTCAGAGGTTAATTATCCCTAATGTCAGAGGTTTATTATCCTCAAGGACAGAGGTTAATTATCCTCAAGGTCAGAGGTTAATTATCCCTAATGTCAGAGGTTTATTATCCTCAAGGACAGAGGTTAATTATCCTCAAGGTCAGAGGTTAATTATCCCTAAGGTCAGAGGTTTATTATCCTCAAGGACAGAGGTTAACTAACATTCAAGTCAGAGGTTAATTATCCTCAAGGTCAGAGGTTAATTATCCTCAAGGTCAGAGGTTAAAGCCATGATTCTCACCAGACCCACGAAGATGCAGAACAGCTGCACCACGTCGGTGTAGGCCACAGAGTACAGTCCCCCCACCAGAGTGTAGAAGATGGCGATGAGCGCCGAGATGATGACGGACATGTTGATGTTGATGTCAACGATGACGCTCAAGGTCGCTCCTGAGCACACATGTCAACACACGTCAACACACGTCAACACATGTCAACACACGTCAACACACGTCAACACACGTCAACACACGTCAACACACGTCAACACATGTCAACACACGTCAACACACGTCAACACATGTCAACACACGTCAACACACGTCAACACACGTCAACACACGTCAACACACGTCAACACACGTCAACACACGTCAACACACGTCAACACACGTCAACACACGTCAACACACGTCAACACACGTCAACACACGTCAACACACGTCAACACACGTCAACACACGTCAACACACGTCAACACACGTCAACACACGTCAACACACGTCAACACACGTCAACACACGTCAACACACGTCAACACACGTCAACACACGTCAACACACGTCAACACACCTCAACACACCTCAACACACGTCAACACACGTCAACACACGTCAACACACGTCAACACACGTCAACACACGTCAACACACGTCAACACACGTCAACACACGTCAACACACGTCAACACACGTCAACACACGTCAACACACGTCAACACACGTCAACACACGTCAACACACGTCAACACACGTCAACACACGTCCACACATGTC
>NC_141829.1:1574747-1607247 GCF_982586985.1 Callionymus lyra
TGATATAAGATGACATAAGATGACATAAGATGACATAAGATGACATAAGATGACATAAGATGACATAAGATGAGATGAGATGAGATGAGATAAGATAAGATGAGATAAGATAAGATGAGATAAGATAAGGTGCTCAGGTGGTATGTGGGCGTGGTCAGGGTGTGGTTCTTCTTCTTCTGTGACATTCATTCTCAGGAACATTTCTCTGCTCTGCAGACTCAGGTCATCAATCAGTTCCAGCTTCAATATTCTGGCAGGTTATTTAACTTGGAGCGGTCGCCATGGAAACGCTCCTGATTATTTCCTCCGCACAGTTTTACAGCCAATATAAATGTGTAATTACATGAAGGTCCATATATTATCTTACTTTAAGATGAAAGAAACTAGTGTCAGTTGATTTATCTTATAAGAAAATAAACACGTGTAAATGATGAATAAATGAACAAAACAAATGTTTCATTTGAGTGTAAACAAGAATGTTGAGTTTATAAGTGAGTGATGCAAACCAACAAACGTGTTTGACTGGAAGTGATGGTTATTTAAAAACATATAAATATACAGTAAAACAAAGTATTTTAGTGTCACACTTGAATTAAGAAGTCGTCGCTGTCCGCGGTGCTGAAACCATCGAATCCAGATCCAGAAGAAGAATTATCTTGACTTCCAGAAGAAGCTTCAACGTTCATTAAATAAATAAATGATTGTTCGGCTGCTGGAGAACAAAAGGTGACTCTGTGTGACAGACCTGCACAGACGTCACTTTTAATTGGAGCCAACAACAATAAATATGAAGCGTCTCAGGAGGAACAGACTCACAGGAATAACACAAAAGAAACACAAAAGAAACACAAAAGAAGTCATACTTGGAATATTCACTGAATTCAATAAATGTTTAAAAATAACAGAGTTTTAATTGAAATAAACCAGTGACAGCAGCAGACGAAGCATCAGGGAATAAAAACAACAGAATATTTTTAAACTTCTATTAAGTTACTCTCTGATCGCAGTGTTTAACTTCTAACGCAGTGTTAATACTTCTCAGAAAAACTACATCATAAAACAAACTATTAACGTTATTTGTTTGGTTTGTATTAAAACTATCCTTGATTTAAACATTGGAAACAACATTAAATACATGTAAAATAATAACTATTTAGACTCAAATCATGAAATGACGTTGAATCCACAAAACAATACTTTTATATCTTTTGAGCAGTAATGATACAGTAATGATGCAGTAATGATACAGTAATGATGCAGTAATGACGCGACATCGATGATATTTTAATTGTTGGACAAATACTTTTATTTAACCTGTAGTTTGCCTCCATCTACTGGTCGATCAAGCGCATGACAAGCTCGTCTCCACCCAGAACGAAAAGAATAATAATAATATAATAATAATGTTAATTTATGTTGAACCTTCGACGGACATGTCTTCAAAACAAATACATTCTTCAAAACAAATACATTCTTCAAAACAAATACATTCTTCAAAACAAATACATTCTTCAAAATAAATACATTCTTCAAATCACTGGAACATCTTTTCTCGAACAGACAATATATGGAGGAAGATGATGTCATTCATGAGTAAATCAAACTTAGAGATTCTTGAGTAATAATAATGTATTTAATCAACAACTTATGATGGTCTCGTGTGTTCTCATCATAATGTTTATATCAGGATATATTGATTTCTGATGATTGTATTTGACTATGAATGATGTCATACGTGTGATGATGTCATACGTGTGATGACGTCATACGTGTGATGATGTCATACGTGTGATGATGTCATACGTGTGATGACGTCATACGTGTGATGATGTCATACGTGTGATGATGTCATACGTGTGATGACGTCATACGTGTGATGATGTCATACGTGTGATGATGTCATACGTGTGATGATGTCATACGTGTGATGACGTCATACGTGTGATGATGTCATACGTGTGATGACGTCATACGTGTAATAATGTCATACGTGTGATGATGTCATACGTGTGATGATGTCATACGTGTGATGATGTCATACGTGTGATGACGTCATACGTGTGATGATGTCATACGTGTGATGACGTCATATGTGTAATAATGTCATACATGTAATTATGTCATACGTGTAATTATGTCATACGTGTGATGATGTCATATGTGTGATGACGTCATACGTGTGATGACGTCATACGTGTAATGATGTCATATGTGCGATGACGTCATACGTGTGATGACGTCATACGTGTAATGATGTCATACGTGTAATGATGTCATACCTGTGATGATGTCATACGTGTGATGACGTCATACGTGTAATGATGTCATACGTGTAATGATGTCATACATGTAATTATGTCATATGTGTAATTATGTCATACGTGTGATGACGTCATATGTTTGACGATGTCATACGTGTGATGATGTCATACGTGTGATGATGTCATACGTGTGATGACGTCATACGTGTGATGATGTCATACGTGTGATGACGTCATACGTGTAATAATGTCATACATGTAATTATGTCATACGTGTAATTATGTCATACGTGTGATGATGTCATATGTGTGATGACGTCATATGTGTGATGACGTCATACGTGTAATGATGTCATACGTGTAATGATGTCATACGTGTGATGATGTCATATGTGTGATGACGTCATACGTGTGATGAAGTCATACGTGTGATGATGTCATACGTGTGATGACGTCATACGTGTAATGATGTCATACGTGTAATGATGTCATACATGTAATTATGTCATATGTGTAATTATGTCATACGTGTGATGACGTCATATGTTTGACGATGTCATACGTGTGATGATGTCATACGTGTGATGATGTCATACGTTTGACGATGTCATACGTGTGACGATGTCATACGTGTAATTATGTCATACGTGTAATTATGTCATACGTGTAATTATGTCATACGTGTGATGACGTCATACGTTTGACGATGTCATACGTATGATGATGTCATACGTGTGATGATGTCATACGTTTGACGATGTCATACGTGTGATGATGTCATACATGTGACGATGTCATACGTGTGATGACGTCATACGTGTGATGATGTCATACATGTGATGATGTCATACGTGTGATGATGTCATACGTGTGATGATGTCATACGTGTGATGATGTCATACGTTTGACGATGTCATACGTGTGATGATGTCATACGTGTGATGATGTCATACGTGTGATGATGTCATACGTGTGATGATGTCATACGTTTGACGATGTCATACGTGTGATGATGTCATACGTGTGATGATGTAATACGTTTGACGATGTCAATAGTGTGATGATGTCATACGTGTGATGATGTCATACGTTTGACGATGTCAAACGTGTGATGATGTCAAACGTGTGATGATGTCATACGTGTGATGATGTCATACGTGTGATGATGTCATACGTTTGACGATGTCATACGTGTGATGATGTCATACGTGTGACGATGTCATACGTGTGATGATGTCATACGTGTGATGATGTCATACGTTTGACGATGTCATACGTGTGATGATGTCATACGTGTGATGATGTAATACGTTTGACGATGTCAATAGTGTGATGATGTCATACGTGTGATGATGTCATACGTGTGATGATGTCATACGTGTGATGATGTCATACATGTGATGATGTCATACGTGTGATGATGTCATACGTGTGATGATGTCATACGTGTAATGATGTCATACGTGTGATGATGTCATATGTGTGATGACGTCATACGTGTGATGACGTCATACGTGTGATGATGTCATACGTGTGATGACGTCATACGTGTAATGATGTCATACGTGTAATGATGTCATACATGTAATTATGTCATATGTGTAATTATGTCATACGTGTGATGATGTCATACGTGTAATGATGTCATACGTGTGATGACGTCATATGTTTGACGATGTCATACGTGTGATGATGTCATACGTGTGATGATGTCATACGTGTGATGATGTCATACGTTTGACGATGTCATACGTGTGATGATGTCATACGTGTGACGATGTCATACGTGTATTGATGTCATACGTGTGATGATGTCATACGTTCGACGATGTCATACGTGTAATGATGTCATACGTGTATTGATGTCATACGTGTGATGATGTCATACGTTCGACGATGTCATACGTGTGATGATGTCATACGTGTGATGATGTCATACGTGTGATGATGTCATACGTTTGACGATGTCATACGTGTGATGATGTCATACGTGTGACGATGTCATACGTGTATTGATGTCATACGTGTGATGATGTCATACGTTCGACGATGTCATACGTGTAATGATGTCATACGTGTAATGATGTCATACGTGTGATGACGTCATACGTGTGATGACGTCATACGTGTGATGATGTCATATGTGTAATGATGTCATAAGTGCGATGATGTCATACGTGTAATGATGTCATACGTGCGATGATGTCATACGTGTGATGACGTCATACGTGTGATGATGTCATACGTGTGATGATGTCATACGTGTGATGATGTCATACGTGTGATGATGTCATACGTGTGATGATGTCATACGTGTGATGACGTCATACGTGTGATGACGTCATACGTGTGATGATGTCATACGTGTGATGATGTCATACGTGTGATGATGTCATACGTGTAATGATGTCATACGTGCGATGATGTCATATGTGTGATGATGTCATACGTGTGATGATGTCATACGTGTGATGATGTCATACGTGTGATGATGTCATACGTGTGATGATGTCATACGTGTGATGATGTCATACGTGTGATGATGTCATACGTGTGATGACGTCATACGTGTGATGATGTCATACGTAGTTGTTCAGCCTGTAGCCCTGACTGGACACGGAGCTCAGAGAAGGCTCGAGGTTCCCCTTCAGGGCCGGCGCCGGCCTGTAGAGCGGCGCCGCCGGAGGACGCGTGTTGTTCAGGCGAGTCGAGGCGGGTCCACGGTTCCGTCTGGGCTCGTTCCTCTCCGAGCGCTCGCCACAGCCGGCCCAGCACAGCAGCATCCCCGCCGACAGGCTGAGGCAGGCCGAGCCGTAGCCCAGGTAGACGGACGCGCCGAGCTCGTACCTGAGGCCGCCGGGCAGGTACGGCTCGTAGAAGTCCCTGATGACGTCGTTGGTGGTCCAGCACACGGTGACCAGGCACAGCAGCGCGGCGCACAGGAAACAAACGCCAGCGCTGAGTACCAGAGGAGACTTCATGAAGGAGCCGCGCACCAGGCGTGTGCACTTCATGCCCAGCAGCGAGAACTTGACGGCGAGGACGGAGGTGACGCAGGAGAGCACCATGAGGGCCCGGGCAGCCTGCAGACACATCACTACATCATCCATATATTGATTTATTATTGATCTCACAGTTACAGGTTCAAACTGGTGGAATGTTTTTATGGAAGGATTTGATTCAATCATTTATATATTTATGGTATATTATCTATTTTATGGTTCGTTTTGGAAAAATTCCTAATTATATATTTTTAACAGGTTTTTAACATATAGAATATAATATTTAAATTCAAAAATGTTCAAAAATACATTTTCTAAATTCAATATTTTTAATAATAGTCTTTTAAATTCAATATAAAAGAGTCAACAGAGCAACGAACTTCCAGCCAATCATGGGACGCGCAGACGATCACATGACCAAACAGAAGCTCAGTCTTCTCTGGTGAGCATTTTATATTGAATTTAACTATGAATTAAATAATTTCATTAAGAAAATGTGTTTTTTATGTTGTTGGAATAAGAATGTCCAATCTTATCAGTAAAAAAAAAATCATTCATTTAGAAAATAGAAAATATAAAATTATTAAAGAAAATACAATGCTTGACTTGTCTCTGGGTCAAAGGTCAACGACCTTTCAGAAATTCCTATGCAGTGGTGGAGGTCGTTGACCTTTGACCCACAAGAGGTAAACTTGAAATATTTCAACCAAAAATATCAACATTAAGTGTTAAATTCCTCAACACTGTGATGCTAGGGTCTGGTCTCCGAGGTCAGAGGTCGTACCTGCAGGTCCTGAGGCAGAGCCAGCAGAGATCTGTACACCTCACACTGGTAGATCCCGGTGCTGTGCCACACACACTCCATCCACAGGCCCTTCATGTACCCTGTGCTGGTGATGATGTTGGCGCCGACGTACGCCGAGCGGCGCCAGTGAGGCAGCAGCGTCGCCGCCACGGCGCCCGCGAACCCCAGCAGGCCCAGGTAGAAGCCCAGCATCTGGACGCCGGTGCCGGACATGACGGCACCACGTGTTCCTCACACCGATGAAGATCTGGACCTTCATCCACGTCGTCCCATCGGAGCCGAAGTCAAGTCGAGAGTCATGGGGTGTGAAGAGAAGACACACACCTGGTTGTCGTGATCTCCGGAGAGTGTGCGTCTGAAGAAACACACGTTGTTGTCGTGATCTCCGGAGAGTGTGCGTCTGAAGAAACACACGTTGTTGTTGTGATCTCCGGAGAGTGTGCGTCTGAAGAAACACACGTTGTTGTTGTGATCTCCGGAGAGTGTGCGTCTGAAGAAACACACGTTGTTGTCGTGATCTCCGGAGAGTGTGCGTCTGAAGAAACACACGTTGTTGTCGTGCCCCCCGGAGAGTGTGCGTCCGTGACTGAGGAGTGTTCAGCCGCGACCGTTGTCGTCTCAGACCAGGATTCGTGGATCTCTTGAGACTCTTGAGACTCTTGAGACTCTGGAGACTCTGGAGACTCTTGAGACTCTTGAGACTCTTGAGACTCTTGAGACTCTTGAGACTCTGGAGACTCTTGAGACTCTGGAGACTCTTGAGACTCTGGAGACTCTTGAGACTCTGGAGACTCTGGAGACTCTTGAGACTCTTGAGACTCTGGAGACTCTTGAGACTCTGGAGACTCTTGAGACTCTGGAGACTCTTGAGACTCTGGAGACTCTGGAGACTCTTGAGACTCTTGAGACTCTGGAGACTCTGGAGACTCTTGAGACTCTTGAGACTCTGGAGACTCTTGAGACTCTGGAGACTCTTGAGACTCTGGAGACTCTGGAGACTCTGGAGACTCTGGAGACTCTTGAGACTCTTGAGACTCTGGAGACTCTGGAGACTCTTGAGACTCTGGAGACTCTTGAGACTCTTGAGACTCTGGAGACTCTTGAGACTCTTGAGACTCTGGAGACTCTGGAGACTCTGGAGACTCTGGAGACTCTGGAGACTCTGGAGACTCTTGAGACTCTTGAGACTCTGGAGACTCTGGAGACTCTTGAGACTCTTGAGACTCTGGAGACTCTTGAGACTCTGGAGACTCTTGAGACTCTTGAGACTCTGGAGACTCTGGAGACTCTTGAGACTCTTGAGACTCTGGAGACGCCCTCAGGAAGAATTAAACATTTACAGAAGCCGCTCAACCTGAGAGAAGATGAAGAGAATATTTGAGAAGAAATAAGTATATATAACATTGTTATTATGTTTGATAAACTTTGACATTTGATTGAAAGGGACAAAAAATATATAATTTTTAGTTAAAAGCTGAAACAAGAAACTAATATCATGATTTATTTGAAGCTACAGTTACACTGATAGAATCAACATTAATACATTTTTTAGAATCAACTCTTTTCTCCTGTGGCTGCAAATGATGATGAAATTAATTAATATTATTTTCTTTATTGAACTTTTGAGCTGTTAAAATAAAACCCTTAAATCACACAGCACTGCACAACAAATGGTAACAAATACAACACAAATCTACACATAAATGTAACTTTTCAATACAAGCAAAAAGAAAACATTTTAAAAATGAATTCTATTAAATCACATTAATCATTATTCAAAACCATGAACCAGTGAAAGTATGTTTTTGTTTTTATCATAAAATGTCACATTTTCTTTTAAATTCAGTTTATTTTTGGCATTTTTTCCATTTTAAAGTGGAAGAAAATGTCACACATTTCTTTCAACAATGTTTTATAAGTAATAATAAAATGTATTTTATTCAAAAGAGCCTTACAAAACTTTACAGTGAAGCTCAACGTGTTTAATATAAAACTACATTCTATGCTTCCTCTTAAGCGACTTTTCTTTTTTTAAAACAACAAATCAAGAACCAGCTCAGAGTCATTGTTGTTCCTGCAGCTTCTAAGAACACGCGGATCATTAATGATCGACAGAACATTAATGATCGACAGAACATTAATGATCGACAGAACATTGGACTTCCGTTCCAGTGTAACGTTGAACTCACCAGGAGGCTTCAGGAATCGTTCAGCAGGAGTCAGACGAGCATCTGTGCGAAGAAACACAACACCATCCGTGAGCAACACCTTCATCAGCGTTATCGCTCCATTGTCGCTCCATTGTCGCTCCATTGTCGCTCCATTGTCGCTCCATTGTCGCTCCACAGTCGCTCCATTGTCGCTCCACAGTCGCTCCACACAAACACAACAGTGTCAGCCAGAGACGCACACAGGGTGTGTTGTCTCGGGTCAGTGAATGAAAGGATCTGCTCACACACTAGAAATCACTCACTCACTTACACACAATCAAACGACCTTCGTGTCTAATACATCATGATATTTATCTTATCATCTTCATTCACAAATATCTTAAACATTAACAACTATTTGAATTAAAATATATAATTATGTGAATAATTCTGTCTATTTCCTCAACATATACATAGAAGACGTAGCAGTACAAATGTTGTGTAGCTGTTTGTATGTGTTTTTAAATCATCAGTTTCATGGTAAAAGAGACAATACTGTAGAAAAGAGTTTCAAGTACGTACTGTGAGTCGATTGATCTTCAGATGATCAGATGATCAGATGATCGTCTCCTTCAACATCCACCTGGCGTGACCTGGCGTGACCTCGTGTTTTTCAGCTGAATATGAGTGTACGAGCTGCAGGTGAGTCCTGGCTCAGGTAGATGTGTCAGTGAGACTCTGACGTTAATAGACTTTACCTGAATAATCCTGTGATTATCAGCCCAAGATAGATCCTGCAGGAGCGTCACTGACGGAGGTCTTTGTTGTGATCAATACAGTCATTAAGAATCATTACAGTCATTAAGAACACGTTTATTACATATATTATATATTTTATTCTTGCTAAATCATACCATTTGGAAATTAAAATACATGTAAGATGATTAAATTAAGAAAGAAAGAAACAAAGTCAAATGTTTATTTAATTCTTATTTCTGACTACATATGTGTTTTCAATGTATTATATAAAAAAATATATAATAACAACTTTAGAATCTAATCCAGTAAAACCAACTAAGAACTCTGGTTTCCTCCCCAACACTTTACAAAGGTTTATTTATTTAAAGATCAATTCGCATTATTTATACAGGAGTTACTCGTGTAATAGTTTGAATGAACCTGAGTATTTAGTTTCTTCACGACATTCATCAACTTCCATTTTGTACAACTTGGCGCCACCGGACGATCATTGAAACACGTCACTCGAGCGACACACAACTTTAGCGCAGGTGAGTCACAACTTTGTTCAAACACACACAGTTGCGTGCGTGGCATGTATTACACGATAATACTCGGTAATAAAGGAGTAACTTCCCTGAAGTTATCGACAAACTTGACGCTAACTAGCTGAAGCTAACGGATAGCATGTAAGCTAGCCGCTAGCTTTAGCTATGTCGATTTGATGTTTAATAAAGTGGATTAAAGACAATTTATGTTTGCAATTCCACACACAACACACCTGGTGACAGTGGAAGTGACCTGTAGGCATGTCTGAGCGGCTGAAGAAGACACCTGGTCCTCGGTCCAGTGACAGCAGGACCATCATGACCATCATGACCAGGAGCCACTGGAAGGACTGCGGCTGCTTCTTCAACTCGCTCCCCACAGAGATCTTCCACATGATCCTGGACTACCTGTCAGGTAGATTCACCCACAACTCTCTCTGTCTTCAGAGGTTGAACCTGTTGAATGTTCCTCCACCAGTGCTGGAGGTCAGTGTTCTCTCCACCGTGTCCAAGAGAGTCACCAGTTCCATCATCAACTACATCAACACCTTCTCCTGGAGGAACAGAGAGGTTCTGAGGAACTTCCATCAGACCTGCTGCTCGGAACAAAGACAGACCTTAAAACACTGCAAAGAACTGGGTAAACACACGTTAATATAATAAATAATAGTAAAAACTGTAACTTGCAGACTTTGATTCTCTGAGACTGTTTGTCTCTCTGTTGTCTTTTTAACTATATCTTTTATTGAGTATTGTTTTGATTGTTCAAGCGCTTTGTGACCCTGGTCTGGAAAGGCGCTCTACACATATAAACTACTTACTTACTTACATTGAGTGTATGTTTGTGTTTCAGGTGTGTTGTTCAAAAGATGCACAATGTTGCTTCCAACAAAGAAGAGGCTACAATATATATTTGGAAAGTTGTCATTGGTGAGTTGACTTTTGCTTTATAGTGTGGATTTCCTACTAAAGACGGGCGTTCACTCAAACTGGTGCACAAACATAAACACTACGTATGAATGTGTGCGTGACACGAATCCAAGAACTTTTCCTTTGTTCATCCAAATCAATAAAGAATCAACACAGATTGTTTCATCCCTTTCCACGCCCTCATTTACATATGTCAATCATATTACCAGAGTCGATGATTTTCCAATGTGCAATTAAAAATGGTGAGGAAATGATGAGTTTAAACTGGATTAACAGTTTATATTCGTTCTTTTAAACATTTTATGACATGGATCATATACTTTAAATCGGTGTAATTGTTTATATTTTACATACACAGTTAATAACACAAATACTTTAGTTACAGAGACGATCAGTGGCTCGATAGAAACATCTTCAAATGGAGTTTAATGAGAATAAAAGTACAAATCATTAACTTAAAGTGTTAAGTTTTGATGATTGTCTGATCATCTCTAAACAATTTGTGGCTCACCTGCACAATACACGCATGTATTCTTATTACAGTTATAGAATAAAGGTGTTATGTTACAATATTACGAATCATGTGATGGTATATTAGTGTGATTGTGTCGAGTATACACGTGATCACGTGATCACATGATCACATCACATTACATTTGAACCTGCAGCTTCAGTTTCATAAAACGTGATGTTGTTTCACAAGAACGTCTGTGACTCTCGTAGAATTGAAGCTTCAGACCCAAATCATTTTGTGTGTTATATTATAAAAACGAGCCTAGATTCCTTTACATCTTTTATCTGAATGGTGTGAAATAGCGTTAAAATATTCCACTTAAAACAGTCACGTTGTCTTAATTAATAAACATCATCAGTTTGTGAATGATAAATATATTTATACATTATGAGTCATTTAATATCATGCAAACAAGTGTGTGTGTTCATTTTTGATCAGTATTGATCGTTAATGTGTCTGTGATAAAAAAGTGAGGCTGGATCCAGGAATGTTTTGAACTGTTACAGCTCTTTATTTGAACAGGCTTGACTTAACAAAACAATTCAATCAATATACAAGAAACTTCATGTAATGTGTTTACAAATGATGCTAAATGAACATCGAGTGATTAGAAAGTGATGCTCTCACTGTATCTGTTGAATCATAGAAGATGTTTGAGTTATGAGGTCTAGTGCTTTCCTGCTGTTACTTCTATTAATGTTATTTTCTTTTTGTTATTTCTAGGCTCCGTGCCTCATGTTGGCTCAGTGTGATGTTCCAAACTGCATTGGTTGTGCTTGCCTTGGTGTTCTTCTACAGGTGATGGATTCTACCTGGTCTCATGAATATCTAATGAATAAATCAACTGCTATAAATATGTATTTCTATAAAAGACCTTGATTGTTTCAACCAAATCAGTGTCTTTTTCTTTTTCATATCTCAGACGCTCATCACTGGCTGGGGTGAGGAGGAAGTTCAAAAAGTCTTCACCTTCCTCTGCAAACTTACAAGTTTGTTTCCAAGAATTGAGTCAATAGTCAGTGGAAAGTCGGGGGCTCGAGGGTGCATGGAGGTCCAGGTCCGAAACTTCTGTCGCCAGGTTTTCCTGGATCAGTGGTCGGGTGGAACAGAATATCAGTTCTGGCTCACGCAGCTCTTGAGTCCCTGGCCTTTGGTGGTTCAGGCTCATCTGCTGTTCATCCTCTTTGGACCAGTGACCCCTGACGGTAAAGTTGATATGAACAAGATCTAGAAATGAAGACGAGCTTCACCCAAGACAAACTTCTGCTTCTCCATGCAGGTGCTATTGGTTGGCAAAGTCCAGTTGAAACTCCTCTCTCCAACAGCTCCTTGTGGGACTTGGCCAGAGCCATCTTGGAGCTGTTTAACAATCCAGGGGTCAAAGGCTGCACTACAAGCTCTGTGCTGGCAATAGTGGAGGAGCTCATCGGTATGATTGACGTATTCAATGAACAATAGAAACTAGTGATGTGATGGTCAGATGCTTATTAACTAGTGAGGCTCACATTTGTACTAAAACATTACAGTCTTGAAAGATTTACTTCTGATTCCTGTGTAACCAGGACGACTATACTTTACACCTCTCAGCTCAAACACGATAACACCTTGTTCACTTGAGGACAAAGTGACGAAGAAACACAATCAACTGTTGTTTTGTTCAAACCTCCAGACATACCTCATCGATGGGAGGATGAGAATGTTGCTCGTCTACTGATTCTTTGTGGAAGAAACGTTTGTTACACCATCCTGGTCAGCAAACTACTGAGTGGACGACTCGTGGAGACGTCCAAACTTCTCGTCTTCATCATTCTGGCGAGTTTTTCTTCTTCTTATTTCAACAACAGAACATGTTTCATTGTTCTTGTCCATCTTCATGCTTGTTTATAAAAACCCAAAACAACTTCTTTTTACGTGCAATGTTATTATACTTTCTATGGTAGAAAGTAAATATACATCCTGTTCTCAGTGTTGATTTAGGTTTAAAATACTTCATCAACTAGACTAAAGTACGTCTTCTAGGTGTGTGAGAAAGAAGGCTATCACATGAACTGGGCTGCAAAGTTGGTCCATCAGATCTGCGGGGTCATCACCCCAGTTTCAGAACGGTTCAGCTTCATCGAGCATCTGGAGCACATGTTCTCAGAAGTCTCAAGGGAGTTGTACGAGTTCGCGATCACGGGTATGTTGAAGAAGTGAATCCACTTCAAAGGAAGAAGAGAACTGATGCACGAATATCTTTACAATTCTTGGTTTTAATGCGTTGAAAATATGATCTTAAGTCTAAAGTCTGCAAGTGATTTGTGTCTTTTTAGGAAGCGATCATGGAAACGAAGAGACTCTTCAGTCTCTGCAGATCCTCCTCGACTCCATCGCTCACTTCCACTCCAGGTTCCTTTTCATGTTGGTCAAGTAGAACTGAGCCTCGAAACTGTGAGTAGACTTAGAGTAGAGTCTTTTGAAAGTTAAATTAAGTGTTTGCAGCTCTTTGTATTTTTGGTTTGTGATCAAAGCTGCATTTGTTGTTTGTGGCCACTGTTTTACCAACTTCTAATTTAAATACCTTTCTATACAACTTTTGTATTCTGTATTTAATATTTATGGAACATCTGATATAGTCAGAAGTATTTATTTAATATTTATAAGACGTCTTATTTCACTTTTTAAATCCTTTGTATCATTTGAGTTTTCATATTTTCTATAGTTCAAATTAAAATGTTTTTCCATTTGTTACGTGTTATTGTGTTTTATTAACAATCTTGTTTTCCAACAAAATACAATGACTTTTCATGTCAATACAATGTTAATGTTTTAATGTTTATATTCATTTTTAAGCCGCAAGAATTGTTAGTATAGACATGTAGAGTGCATTTAAGCATGATAATATAATTATATTTTATTTTATGTAACATTAACTTAAACTCAAAGCAATTCTATTCAGGTATTTAAAGATAACATTACATGTGATATTTGGAAGAAAAAGGGCGAATCATGGTATTAAAGAAGTATTTTATTTTCCAGGACACATCGAGAAAACATGTATAAAAAGCATCATGTGTGTGATTTATAAAGTCATGCAAAGACAGGATGTAGAAACGATGGAACTGCTGTTTGTTCGCAGGCGTCTCAGTCGTTCAGTGTCTGTTGACACGATCTGGTTGGAAAAAAAAAAGTTTTACACAAACCTCGCACTGAAATATATACGTTCCTCTCGTTTAGATTTTTAAAATGGTAATATATTAAATGTTGTTCTTGATCAGGCTCAAATGTTAGTGTATTATTGTTTTTAGAAATACAATAAGTTCAAGTTAAAGGTAAAAGGTTCAGGTGAATAAGAACATTTAAGATATTGTCAGACGACACAACACAATCTAAGAAATGTTGATCACTTGGATGCACACCAACACACACACACACACACACCAACAAACACACACACACACACCAACACACACACACACACACCAGTAAATACTCACTGTGCAACTTGTTCTATTGTTTTTTTAGGAAGAACAAAATGTAATTATTTACAGCTCGTTCATGTCTTGTTGTGTTTCTATTGTACCTTGAAGCCAGTCCAAGCCCTCCTGCAGACCCTCCCCTGAAATGGCATTACTGGCACTGAGAGAAGAACAAAAACAACAGGTGTCACGAGCTAATCTCTTCACTTTCTCATGACTTCCTTAAATCTTTTTAGCTCCTGATCTGCCGTCCATCTGTCTAATAAGTAATCTAGGTGGAAAAACAGCTGATTATCAAAGCATCAACTATTGCTCTGCTTCCTCATACTTGTAACCGTTCAACCAAACACTTATTATTTTAGAGGCAGTCAAGCAGTAGCTTTTAAAACGTGGTCCCTGATGACCTTTTATTGTTTGAAGTGAATTTCACATCATGTATGTATAAGATATATGTCTTTATTGAGTGAACCCGTTTAGATACTTTAATAATTGATCAAACAATGTATCATATATTCACAAGTTTCCTCGCACACAAGTTAACTTCAAGCTAAGGTCGTGGAGAGTGAAGTTACCAGATGTGCCAGGGTTTGTCTTTGATGTTCTCCAGAGTCAACAACTGTGAGACTTTTACCGACGACACCGCATCACGCAGGTCCATCTTGTTGGCAAAGAACAAAACTGGGATTTTCTTACTGCAAATATCTGGACAATAAGACGTGGAGGACCAAACGTTCATCTCTCTTTCGAACTACTCAAGCGGTTTCTCAAGAAGAGTCGTGATACCTGGATGGGTGAGTAACGTGTCCAGCTCCTCTTTGGCAACAACCATCCTCAGGGTGTCACTGCTGTCGATGACGAATATGATGGCATGACTTTCCCTGAGAGCAAAGAGAGACAATCATGGCTTCATGTTGGTGGAGAATGACCACGTCTGCATGTGTGTGTGTGTACTTGTAGTAGTGTTCCCATAGGTTTCTGTATCTGCTCTGCCCGGACATGTCGAACACCGTGAAGGAGAGGCTGCATGCAGGAGAGAAGAAGACACAACGGTGAGGAACCATCATCTCTTCATTGTTGATTTGTTCTCATCTGAAGTATTTTGGATTCATTAAAACCTCTTGTTTTCTATTTAGCTCGTCATTCGTCTTTGTCATCCTTACTCAGTCCGTACCGCCAATCATCTTTTCCATCCCATAACGACCCAAAGGTCTTCATCAAAATGAATCCAACATGCTTCTGTGTGATTCTAAAAATATTTGAACCTTGAACTCTTGAACTTTTCAATGTTGAATCCAATGGTTGGAACTGTTTCTTGGGCTTGAGTCTGCAGAGCAGTCGCACAAACAGAAGCCAGTCACGGCACACGTATGTCGAAGAGCAGCTGATATAGAGAGTAGACTTTACCTGACTAGCATGTTTCCAGTCGTCTGATAAAGGGCCTAAATGGTTCGAATGCTGAAAATAACATTTGTGGTTAATATGACGGAGACAAGTCTGTTCAAATTCTAAATATTGCCTCAAGTACCAATAGTTCTTCATGAGTGAGTTTTAACCTTTACCTGAAATATTAGATAATGGTTATAAAACTTGTGATTGGCTGTTTTTGTAGAAAATTATTTGCGTTTAAACAGTTGCTAAAAGATTTGTTTTTAAGACGTCAATCAATTATTTATGGTTTTAACCATAAGATAAAAAGGTCCAACTGTAATCTGAAATATATGTTCAAATAAAATGTGATTCATTTTGTCCCATCACAACACAATCAACACTTTCAACAAACTCACAATCTTTTTGCTTCTACTCACATTAGCAGGTTTCAACTGGTTGATGATGGTGGTTTTGCCACAGTTGTCGAGTCCCAAGCACAGAACGCTGACCTCCTTCTTCTTCAGTCCGAGCCACCCGGACAGTTTGTCCAGGAGACCCATTATTTCCAGGTGAGATGTTCACACAACTATCCATGCACTTGAAGTGAGAAGGTCTTGAGGTATACTTGCATGGTCATGAGGAGCAGAGCCCAGTTCTGCCGGCTCACATGCTCGTGTCCCGGCGTGTCGCCTTTAATCCCATTACATCAAAATAATCTCCGTGTCCCATCTGACCATGTCATGGACCCACTCCTCATATTGTGAACACACTCATTTTTATTCAGTTCTAATGATCCTTCAACTAAATTACTTATAAACATTTTATTTTGAATGTTTATAAAAATAAACTCTGAGCTTTTTTTAATTTCAAAAATATGTGATTTGTGTTAAAAATGATGAAGATGTTTTTTTATTTAACATTTCTTTGATTTAAAACATAGAAAATAATCAGAAATCTGGTAATAAAAACTGAAGATGTTTAAAGATAAAATTGAATTAACGAAACAAAACAAAAACAAAGGCTCAAATGAATTCAAGTTTTAAATGATATAAGAGTATTTAATCCAAATGTACAGTTCTACGAGCATCAGCACAATTTTTAATCGTGTGTCAATAGCGCCATCTATTGGCTGTAAATATATATGTCCATGTCCTACATTCACATCAAAACCAATAACAGAAACACTGAACAGTCAGAACCGTTTAGCTTTATTTGCAAATAAACATCCGCCGTCACTGCCTCTTACAAGATCTACAACATTTCTTTGGAAATCATAGAAAAATAAAATACAAGAGTTATTAAGTTTACTTGTACTTTGTACAAAAGAACGTTCTAACATTGCTCAGCAGTAGAACATGCTAAACACACAGCATCTGATACTCTGGCTATACTGTCGGTGTGATGAGTGCAGTCATGAGTACACGTGCGAGGGTCTGCGTGCAACCATCGGACGTCCAACTGCGAGGTCCGATCATGCTCCACGACGAATGCTAGGTCCTTTAAATCAGCAGCAACGTCTCTGAGGTCAATGAACTGTAAGGCGTAACGTGTTAAGATGCTGCTGTTGAGCTTTACTTACTTTACACATGTTTCTGTTCCGCTCGTTCCTTTAAACACGTCTACTTTTTCACATATTTGCCAACATTTTCTAGCTATCTGCTGCTGTCGAACTAACGATTATATTGATCATCTATGAACCACTGGGTCTACAAACGATGGTTTCATTGTGCTCCTCCTATAGTAACTCTTACACATGCTGCCACAAGTCACATCTCACGTGATAAGGATGTCAATATGATACTGTTTATCTTCTGCACTCTTTCTCGGTTCGATCTGAGAGAATGTTCAGCTCTATCGACACACCCAGCATTCTCTGAACTCTTTTAATCGGAGGATTAATAATGCTTGGAAAGTTCTCTACATTGGCTGTTATTAGTAATAACTTCATAATAATAATGTTAATAACACACTGGGAAGAAACGATGAACTAACTTGTCTTTAGATTGAATTGTGGTGTCAAACCATTACTACATGTTTCTGCTGCAACAATGAAAATTAATTCAACACAATTTGAGTTTGTGTAACAACAAACATTTAGTCTTATTTTAAATGACAAAAGCAAATGAAAATATACGCCACAGACTGATGACTGACAGGTTCACACAAGACTCTCTGACTAGATTCCATGAGTCCAACATAACGACTGGACCAATTATAGGCGACAAATACTATTGAGTGACGAATTTATTGACAGTTATTTAGAAAATATGAAATATGTTGATTTATATTCATCATCTGAAAACCGAAATCTAACCTTGATCAATACTTTGATCACTTGATTGTTATTACTATTTGCATTCCTTTCTTTTGTGCACAAATTAATTTATTAGGGTAAAAACCTTTTGGACAGTTTCCTTCCCTCATATTGAATGACATCATTTCAATGGTGCTGTAAACGAACTGCCGCCTGGAACTTCAACATATCTTCTCAGAAATGATTTAATAAAACCAAATAACTGCGTCTGTCTTAACGAAGATTCAACCCTTGACGCTCATCTTTACTAACTTCACTGAAACAAACTTAGAGTCGGTCCAGGAGCTTCGCAACACAATTTGACATCAATGAAAATATTATTAATAGTTTTGAAACATTCATATGATAAGAGACTGTGAGTCTTTTACATTCTGACTCCTTTGAAGCTCATTTTCTTCATGTTTCTCATTTCTTTACAATCTTATTGTGGCAGATTTTTCTGACTTGACCCTGAGATGACGTTCTGGTCCGTCTTCCACTCGTCTGTCAAATCCTTCAAAAGGCGACTGAATAAAGTGTTTTTGCTAATTTGGATTAAAGGTAAATGATCATCTAAAGATATTAAAATGAATATCTAGATTGACTCGTGCTTTTACATATAAGACTGCACATATATAGATACTTGAATATAATATTATTTATCAATATTTGACTTAACACTTTGACATCCAAGAGATCTGATCAATTGTCTTCAAGTTTTTACTGCATGTACTAAAGAAACAAAGATAATAAATAATAAAAGTGTTGATTGCACAACCAATAGCAGCAAAGCATGACGTGTTCAGATGAAATCTTAACGTTTGGAAGGCATTACATTCACCTACGTGTGCGCCTGAACCAGTGTCGCGCTGAGATGGTCGTAGAAAAAGAGTCTGGAGAGAGCTCCGGAAGAAGAGTCTCTCAGAAGGCTGAATGAGGGTAACATCTCAGGCACGAGGTCGTGGACTGCCGTCGTCCCGTCTAGACTTCGGTCCGGTCCGTCCCGTCCAGATCCCCCTCCCAGGTCGTGGTTAACGTCCTCATACATGGAAACCCTTGTCGTGTTGGTGCAGCAGGTGAAGGCGAAGAGTCTGAACGCTGCTGATGATTCGTCGCTGGTGGCCAATCAGATCCACCCCAATACTCCTCACATCTCTAGGCCGAGAGTGAAAATACAAACGCACACACACACACACACACACACACGTTTATATTGTGTTAAACACTTATTGATATGTGATCAGAGCAGAAATATTTTGACCAAAACCATCAACTAAACACTTCACTGAAGATATGTATCATCACGACTCAACAGTTAATGAAGCTTAAATCTGTTCATTAAATCTGTATTTTCTTTGGTCTGATGTGTCTTCAAGAGGTGCCGTGTGAGGATCTTTGTGTTCTCGTCACTCACTCGAGGCTCATCCTGGCCACAGAATCCAGAGTGTTGTATCCTGCTGCCATGAAGTTGCTCTTGTACTGCGTCATCTTGATGGAGTCCAGCCAGTCACCGATGGAGATGAACATGGGGAAGTCCATCTCTTCTCCCGGGGACTCTGGTGAACTGAGGAAACAAAGGTCAGAATCTCAAGTTGCCACAAATTAAACACAAACCTGAAGGAACTCTAAACTATATATTAAGAAAACCTGTCTTTCTAAGATTATCATTTGTTTATTTTTTACTTGACATCCTGCGTCCAACGTTTATCGTCCTGGTTTTTGCAGGCAGAACAATTATTACTATTTTTGTTCTGCGTCAGATGGTTCAGGAATAAAGATCAATAAAAATCCACAAAAACATTAAACAACAAACTAAAGAAAAAAATCATCAAAGATGTTCATTAAAACAACAATGCAGTGACCCCCGGCCAGTTTGTTCGAGACCCCTGGTCTAGATATTAATTGAATAATGATCTTCACTACATTGTTTTTAAGAACCAGCCCGGAGACTTTGATGTGATCAAACTGCTAAACATCATGTCGTACAAACTACAAATAGATCCTTTAACAAGTTGATGATGATGATGTAATAAATTGCCATATATTGGATTTGGTTCTTGTATTGGTCCCTCGTTTATTGCAGGGTTACCTTCTGAAAACCCCCCATGAAACAAAATCCATGAAGTTAAATGTATCACTTATTTAAATTAACAACTTTAATGAACTTGGAAACTTGCATATGAAGTGTCATCCCTCTCAGCCACCATCTCAGGAACAGCCCCTGTATTGCTTTGCCGCCCAGCTAACCAATCACAGCTGTGGATGACTTTTGACAACATACAGTAGACGTTGAATTTAAATACATATTTTAGCGAACAATCTTCTGTTTAAGTTTGATGTTTATGAAATGTGAAAACGGCGAGATCACAAGAAGCTGCATCTGGATTATTCCAAACCGTTCCTGAAAGCTGCATTTTCACGTGATATATTTTGTATTTTGAAACTATATTTGCATGAACCTCAGCAGCATCTGAGACGCGTAATCTTGTTCATTTATACATTTTGAAAAGAGCAGAAAGTGGCTTCTACCTCTGAAGGTCCTCCACCAGTGGCAGGAGGCTGCTGGGATTCCTGATGAGTTTGTCCAAGAAGGTGACGACGTCTGTGAATTTAGGTCGATGATTTCTCTCCTTCTGCCAACAGTGCAGCATCAGCTGGTGTAGAGCGACAGGGCAGCCCATGGGGGCCGGGAGCCTGTAGCCCTCCTCGATGGACAGGATCACCTGAGAGCAGATCAACATGTCGTCTTCAGTCCTGACTGTCGCCTCCGATGATGCACGTCAGTAGATACTTTACACGTCTGATGTACTTGTCAAATTCATATGTTTTTCTATCACGAAACAATTCTCAAGATAAACAAACTGAACGAGCTTCTCTCGAACGACAACAGTTGTGTGTTTATCCTCGAGATGCTGCGTCAAAGAACAGTAAACAATCATTATCACTGACTTCCTCTCTCAAGGTTGGGCTTCTCTGCCCTTTTCACCTCCAGACCAAAGCCCGGATAAATGGCCGACCAGGATTAGACGCTGTCAGCTGGTTGAATGCAGCTCGGCCTCTCACTTTAGAACACACTTCTAAGCAATTCCCCAAACATCTCAAATCCTCCCCCAACCCTGCGCTCAGTGTGTGAGGGGCTGCAGGGATTATCGCCAGCTTTCAAATACTGCATAGAGACGACAGATCCGATTCCTCAACAGCCTGTCCAATCCCCGACCAAAGTCCAGGGATCAGCAGCCCACTGACTCCGCAGCTTGAAAGTCCCATCTATGGGATCAAAGTCCGCTGAACCTCTGACCTTCTCCGGTCTTTTCCTCTCACTCATGGTTTTTTTCAAAGCATCTCAGCAGCGACAGCAGCTTTTTCTCAACACGTCTCAGACGAGCGCTGGAGCCGGAAATGACTTTTCAACTACAGTCAATTCCTATGAGAAATAATTGTTGCAGCAATCGTCGATATAACTCACGTCCTGGTTGGACATCTCCCAGTAAGGCCGTTCTCCGTACGACATCACCTCCCACATGACGATGCCGTAGCTCCAGGCGTCGCTGGCTGAAGAGAACTTCCTGTAGGAGATGGCTTCTGGTGAAGTCCAGCGAATAGGAATCTTGCCTCCCTGAGCAAGACATTGCGATGAGTGACATTCATAGTCAGTATCAGCGCCTCATTATCCACGAATGAAGGAAATGAAACTGGATACATTTCTGTCAACATATTTACACGAAGGTAGTTTTGGGATCAGGCGTACCGTGGTGGTGTAGGCCGCCTCGGGGTCGTCCTCCAGGACTCGAGAGAGACCGAAGTCGGACACTTTACACACCAGGTTGCTGTTGACCAGGATGTTTCGAGCCGCCAGGTCTCGGTGAACGTAGCCCATGTCCGACAGATACTTCATGCCCGAGGCGATGCCGCGCAGCATCCCGACGAGCTGGATCCCCGTGAAGTGCCCGTCGTGTTGCTGAAGACATTATTATCTGAACCAATGGTGACTTGACACACATCTGGATTATAACAATGATCAACCTCAGACAAACAAGGAATATAAATATCAATTTAAGGTAAGGTAAGGTAAGGTAAAACTTTATTGATCCCTCAGGTCTCCTTCGGGAAATTGTTTTTTACCAATAGCCAGCAATTTTTCATAAACAATAAAAAATAATACATAAAAAATAAAATAATAAGAAGAACATAAAGAGGAAGAACAAGATGACACAATCTAAGTCTAAAGATAAAGATAAAGAACAAAGGTCAAAGAAAAACAACAAAGAATACAAAGACTAACATAGAACATCCAGATACTTTCACTCCTGCCCCCGAACTCAGAATTGTACAATTTAATAGCCCGAGGAATGAATGAGTCCCTGAGTCTATTAGTGTTGCACCTGGGAGGAGCATTCGTGCTTCATCTGCTTCTCTGCTCACTGATGACACAAACTCACTTATACACCCCTAGATACTACAGATGTCAAGGTCACAGAAGTGCAAAATCAAGTCCAGGCAGCACTAAATCAAAAGTCAACGTTCAAAGACGATCGATGTCTCCGTCTCTCCTGAAGCTATGGAGGAGGACACTCACCCTCAGGAACGAGTCCAGTGATCCATTTTCCATGAACTCCACCACGATCATCACCGGCCGACCTGAGGAAACACAAACACACCTTGTCTTGATCTCAGTCGAGGAGTTTATGAAGATCAAGTCATGCAAGTGTTGACACTTTGAATAACTGCATGTGATTGAGGTCAGAAACCACTGCTTTGACTTTCATAACTCATCCAATTCCAACTTTCAACCTTAAAGCAGCATCTGTCAACTCAGACTCGGCTCGCCGGAGATGTAATCGTGATAATTGATGAAGGTGAAGCAGGTAGTAAGAGGCACACAATGAGTGATGGATTATGGGATTCGTGCTCTCATTAGAGTGATGTCGAGCAGCAGGGGAGGCTTTGCTCACCTGCTGACTGGAGCAGATGATAGACTTTTGCTTTTTGTGCTTCACCACGAGATGGAAATGATTTAACAAAAGAAAAGATGTGTTTGTGTCAGACAAGTATTGTTAATATATATTTATTTACAACTATTTGTTGTCAACGATGAAAACGTTCAAAGCTTCACTTCATGCATTGATGAAAGTTTCTGGTCAAGTAGAGACTGAGAGTAAACATCTGCATCATCTCACGCCACTGAGCTCAGCGTTCATTAGCAGCTGGCGAACGTATAGTTCTTCTGTTCGGTTTCACAACAAACACAATCGCACCTGTTAAGTCTAACGTGTCACCTGTTATTTCTTCCCTCCTCAGTCCAGGTAAAGCAGTTGGTCACGCAAAATAGTTCCTCTAATGAGTCTCTGAAGAACAACAACAGATGGAGGGACTGCAGAAGAGTCATGCTTCCCAGGACGTATTGTGTCGACGCTTGATTCGCCGTCTTCTCTCAGTCTGTTGTCTTCCATCGACTCAGTTGAAGATGTCATAGCTTCGTATTCAAGAAGATGATTTCATCATTTTTAACCTCGGCATGAATCTTCGGCACAACCTGCTTCAGGTGTGACTTCTCACCGCGTGAATATTCAGGAGGATCATTTGGATTCACGGAAGCGTCTCTCGTTACTACAACCTTGTAAATGTGACCATATGTTGCTCCGGGTGAGACCCAGTAAAACACGCTCGTGAAGATCCTTCACACACAAGTGTGTGTTATAAACCGGAGCCACCAGAGCCAACACTCGCCAGAAGGTCTATCTTGAACATGAGACTGACTTGATGTTGTTTACAGTGATGACAGTGATGACAATGGTGACAGTGGTGACAGTGATGACAGTGATGACAGTGATGACAGTGGTGACAGTGGTGACAGTGATGACAGTGATGACAGTGATGACAGTGATGACAGTGATGACAGTGATGACAGTGATGACAGTGATGACAGTGGTGACAGTGATGACAGTGATGACAGTGATGACAGTGATGACAGTGATGACAGTGATGACAGTGATGACAGTGATGACAGTGATGACAGTGATGACAGTGGTGACAGTGATGACAGTGATGACAGTGGTGACAGTGATGACAGTGATGACAGTGATGACAGTGATGACAGTGATGACAGTGGTGACAGTGGTGACAGTGATGACAGTGATGACAGTGATGACAGTGATGACAGTGATGACAGTGATGACAGTGATGACAGTGGTGACAGTGATGACAGTGATGACAGTGATGACAGTGATGACAGTGATGACAGTGATGACAGTGATGACAGTGATGACAGTGGTGACAGTGATGACAGTGATGACAGTGATGACAGTGATGACAGTGATGACAGTGGTGACAGTGATGACAGTGATGACAGTGATGACAGTGATGACAGTGGTGACAGTGATGACAGTGGTGACAGTGGTGACAGTGGTGACAGTGGTGACAGTGATGACAGTGATGACAGTGATGACAGTGGTGACAGTGGTGACAGTGATGACAGTGATGACAGTGGTGACAGTGATGACAGTGATGACAGTGGTGACAGTGATGACAGTGATGACAGTGGTGACAGTGATGACAGTGATGACAGTGATGACAGTGGTGACAGTGGTGACAGTGGTGACAGTGGTGACAGTGATGACAGTGATGACAGTGGTGACAGTGATGACAGTGATGACAGTGGTGACAGTGGTGACAGTGATGACAGTGGTGACAGTGGTGACAGTGATGACAGTGATGACAGTGATGACAGTGGTGACAGTGATGACAGTGATGACAGTGATGACAGTGATGACAGTGATGACAGTGATGACAGTGGTGACAGTGGTGACAGTGATGACAGTGATGACAGTGGTGACAGTGATGACAGTGGTGACAGTGATGACAGTGGTGACAGTGGTGACAGTGGTGACAGTGGTGACAGTGGTGACAGTGGTGACAGTGATGACAGTGATGACAGTGATGACAGTGGTGACAGTGATGACAGTGATGACATTGGTGACAGTGGTGACAGTGATGACAGTGGTGACAGTGGTGACAGTGATGACAGTGGTGACAGTGATGACAGTGATGACAGTGATGACAGTGGTGACAGTGGTGACAGTGATGACAGTGGTGACAGTGATGACAGTGATGACAGTGATGACAGTGATGACAGTGGTGACAGTGGTGACAGTGATGACAGTGATGACAGTGATGACAGTGATGACAGTGGTGACAGTGATGACAGTGATGACAGTGATGACATTGGTGACAGTGGTGACAGTGATGACAGTGGTGACAGTGATGACAGTGATGACAGTGATGACAGTGGTGACAGTGGTGACAGTGATGACAGTGATGACAGTGATGACAGTGATGACAGTGATGACAGTGGTGACAGTGATGACAGTGATGACAGTGGTGACAGTGGTGACAGTGATGACAGTGATGACAGTGATGACAGTGATGACAGTGGTGACAGTGGTGACAGTGGTGACAGTGATGACAGTGATGACAGTGATGACAGTGGTGACAGTGATGACAGTGATGACAGTGATGACAGTGATGACAGTGGTGACAGTGATGACAGTGATGACAGTGGTGACAGTGGTGACAGTGATGACAGTGATGACAGTGGTGACAGTGGTGACAGTGATGACAGTGATGACAGTGGTGACAGTGATGACAGTGATGACAGTGATGACAGTGATGACAGTGATGACAGTGATGACAGTGGTGACAGTGATGACAGTGATGACAGTGATGACAGTGATGACAGTGATGACAGTGATGACAGTGGTGACAGTGATGACAGTGATGACAGTGGTGACAGTGATGACAGTGGTGACAGTGATGACAGTGATGACAGTGATGACAGTGATGACAGTGATGACAGTGGTGACAGTGATGACAGTGATGACAGTGATGACAGTGATGACAGTGATGAGAGTGATGACAGTGGTGACAGTGATGACAGTGATGACAGTGATGACAGTGATGACAGTGGTGACAGTGATGACAGTGGTGACAGTGGTGACAGTGGTGACAGTGGTGACAGTGATGACAGTGGTGACAGTGATGACAGTGATGACAGTGGTGACAGTGATGACAGTGATGACAGTGGTGACAGTGATGACAGTGATGACAGTGGTGACAGTGATGACAGTGATGACAGTGGTGACAGTGATGACAGTGATGACAGTGGTGACAGTGGTGACAGTGGTGACAGTGGTGACAGTGATGACAGTGATGACAGTGATGACAGTGGTGACAGTGATGACAGTGATGACAGTGGTGACAGTGGTGACAGTGATGACAGTGGTGACAGTGGTGACAGTGATGACAGTGATGACAGTGGTGACAGTGATGACAGTGATGACAGTGATGACAGTGATGACAGTGATGACAGTGATGACAGTGATGACAGTGGTGACAGTGGTGACAGTGATGACAGTGATGACAGTGGTGACAGTGGTGACAGTGATGACAGTGGTGACAGTGGTGACAGTGGTGACAGTGATGACAGTGGTGACAGTGGTGACAGTGATGACAGTGATGACAGTGATGACAGTGGTGACAGTGATGACAGTGATGACATTGGTGACAGTGGTGACAGTGATGACAGTGGTGACAGTGGTGACAGTGATGACAGTGGTGACAGTGATGACAGTGATGACAGTGATGACAGTGGTGACAGTGGTGACAGTGATGACAGTGGTGACAGTGATGACAGTGATGACAGTGATGACAGTGATGACAGTGATGACAGTGGTGACAGTGATGACAGTGATGACAGTGATGACAGTGGTGACAGTGATGACAGTGATGACAGTGATGACATTGGTGACAGTGGTGACAGTGATGACAGTGGTGACAGTGATGACAGTGATGACAGTGATGACAGTGATGACAGTGGTGACAGTGATGACAGTGATGACAGTGATGACAGTGGTGACAGTGATGACAGTGATGACAGTGATGACAGTGGTGACAGTGATGACAGTGATGACAGTGATGACAGTGATGACAGTGGTGACAGTGATGACAGTGATGACAGTGATGACAGTGATGACAGTGATGACAGTGGTGACAGTGGTGACAGTGATGACAGTGATGACAGTGATGACAGTGGTGACAGTGATGACAGTGATGACAGTGATGACAGTGATGACAGTGGTGACAGTGATGACAGTGATGACAGTGGTGACAGTGGTGACAGTGATGACAGTGATGACAGTGGTGACAGTGATGACAGTGGTGACAGTGGTGACAGTGATGACAGTGATGACAGTGATGACAGTGATGACAGTGGTGACAGTGATGACAGTGGTGACAGTGATGACAGTGATGACAGTGATGACAGTGATGACAGTGATGACAGTGGTGACAGTGGTGACAGTGATGACAGTGGTGACAGTGATGACAGTGATGACAGTGATGACAGTGATGACAGTGATGACAGTGGTGACAGTGGTGACAGTGATGACAGTGGTGACAGTGATGACAGTGATGACAGTGATGACAGTGATGACAGTGATGACAGTGGTGACAGTGATGACAGTGATGACAGTGATGACAGTGATGACAGTGGTGACAGTGATGACAGTGGTGACAGTGATGACAGTGGTGACAGTGATGACAGTGATGACAGTGATGACAGTGATGACAGTGATGACAGTGGTGACAGTGGTGACAGTGATGACAGTGATGACAGTGGTGACAGTGATGACAGTGATGACAGTGGTGACAGTGATGACAGTGATGACAGTGATGACAGTGATGACAGTGGTGACAGTGATGACAGTGGTGACAGTGATGACAGTGATGACAGTGATGACAGTGGTGACAGTGATGACAGTGATGACAGTGGTGACAGTGATGACAGTGATGACAGTGGTGACAGTGATGACAGTGATGACAGTGATGACAGTGATGACAGTGGTGACAGTGATGACAGTGGTGACAGTGATGACAGTGATGACAGTGGTGACAGTGATGACAGTGATGACAGTGATGACAGTGATGACAGTGATGACAGTGATGACAGTGGTGACAGTGATGACAGTGGTGACAGTGGTCCCTCATCGTACCCGGGTCCTCCTTCACTGGTCTCGCTGTGTCACGGATCATTTCCTTTTCTTATAGCAGTTATTAAACTGCAGTGAGGAACATCACGGCTCCTCTTCTTAGTTCATTTATTTAATAGCAGATAGATGTTAGAACACATGCAATAAAGCACCTCTGTATTATAATTAATAGTGTACCTTATTATACTCGTCCTCAAAGAGAGACGCCGCGGTTGAAATCCAAGCAAACTTTTTTCAGGGCGACGTAAACATGGACAGATTGAAACAGAAAATTGTTCTAAACTCTTAATGACTTAAATGTGTCAGTTATTCTCATTATTAGACTTTGATTTTGTTGCTAATTGATGAGAGTGTGATTGTCTAAGATAAGATCTGTGACGTGAGCTGTTTTTCTCACTCCCTCCCAGTGAACTCATCGTGGAAACTCTTGACCTATAAGCAGGACGACACTGGTTGATGGTTGACTTCCAGTGGAAACATCTTCAGCCGCTCGAGCAGGTGATGTGTGTTGTGTTGACTCACTTT
This sequence comes from Callionymus lyra, assembly GCF_982586985.1. Lineage (NCBI taxonomy): Eukaryota > Metazoa > Chordata > Actinopteri > Syngnathiformes > Callionymidae > Callionymus > Callionymus lyra. The sequence goes on from NC_141829.1 coordinate 1,603,383, forward strand.
TTGTCACCACGCCCTCCAGCCTGATGATGTTGGGATGGTCGAACTGGCCCATGATGGACGCCTCGCGCAGGAAGTCCCGCCTCTGTCGCTCCACATATCCTCCTTTGAGAGTCTTGATGGCAACGTTGATCTCCTTCTTCCCGGCGGTTCTCAGGCGACCGCTGCACACCTCGCCGAACTCACCTGAGACAACAGGAAGACGCTTAAAACCTTCAGCCATCAGTCAGTTCTCTCCTTGACCGCTTGGGGGCAGTGTTGCAGTTCACATCCCTGCTGGTGAGTTGAACCTCAGACTCTTTCTGACGAGTCTGTTCAACCGTCAGTGTCTGAAGAATCTAGGAAAACATCAACCGTCCTGACACGAGTCATCAGAGAGTCCCTCAGGTGTGCTCACCTGCTCCGATCACCCTCTCGATGCGGATCCTGCTCGGGTCGATCTCCTTGGTGAACTCATGGACTGCTTGTGTGGGGTCTTCGTACGTGTCAGGATCCACGTAAGTCTTGATCCCAGGAAAAGGAACTGAAACAATTTATGAAGTTATTGAAACATCAGATACGAGTCACAAGCATCATCTAGAGCAGCTTCACCGCCAGCACCTCAGAACCCACGTGGACCTGATGGTCACCATAGAGGTCTTGAAGTAAAGGAATACAAGTTTAAATAGAGCAGCTGCTCAATGATTTATCAAAGCCCTTCGTGCTGATCGATGACCATGAAGTGGCCCCGAGTCGTGGACCCTGATCTAGACTATTGTGAGACTCAACGTGAACCAGTTTGACACAAAATTCATTCCCTGGTTTGTGTTCCGTGTAAAAACACTTCCACTCATCAGGTCGTAAACTACAGTTAGATAAAACATTCATTTATTTCACTTTTACTTTCGCTCTTGTTGTTTATATTGTGTTTAAAAGTGTGTTATTAACACAGAGTGTTAGTGTAAATACTAACAAACAACTCAACAATTCTGCTTCTTGTCATGAATATGATCAGATTGAAGATCGGATTTTCAGACTCATGATGCCAGACATGAGGAGACACAGATATTGATCATGAGCTGGAAGACGACTTATTCTGTCTGACATTGACCATCGTTTGAACCACAAACACACACATGTACACACACGCTGAGTGAACAGCGAGGTGGTGTGTGTGTCTGTGTGAGTGTGTGTGTGTCTCTGTGTGTGTGTGTGTCTCTGTGTGTGTGTGTGTGTGTGTGTGTGTGTCTCTGTGTGTGTGTGTGTGTGTGTGTGTCTCTGTGTGTGTGTGTCTCTTTGTGTGTGTGTGTGTGTTTGTGGCTCTGTGTGTGTGTGTGTGTCTCTGTGTGTGTGGGGGTGTGTGTGTCTGTGTGTGTGTGTGTGTCTGTGTGTGTGTCTCTGTGTGTGTGTGTGTCTGTGTGTGTCTGTGAGTGTCTCTGTGTGTGTGTGTGTGTGTGTCTCTGTGTGTGTGTGTGTCTCTGTGTGTGTGTGTGTGTCTCTGTGTGTGTGTGTGTGTGTGTGTCTCTGTGTGTGTGTGTGTCTCTGTGTGTGTGTGTGTGTGTCTCTGTGTGTCTGTGTGTGTGTGTGTGTGTGTGTGTGTGTGTGTGTGTGTCTGTGTGTGTGTGTGTGTGTGTGTGTGTGTCTCTGTGTGTGTGTGTGTCTCTGTGTGTGTCTGTGTGTGTGTGTGTGTGTGTGTGTCTCTGTGTGTGTCTCTGTGTGTGTGTGTGTGTGTGTGTCTCTGTGTGTGTGTGTCTCTGTGTGTCTGTGTGTGTGTGTGTGTGTGTGTGTGTGTGTCTCTGTGTGTGTGTGTGTGTCTCTGTGTGTGTTTCTGTGTGTGTGTGTGTGTGTGTGTGTGTGTCTCTGTGTGTGTCTCTGTGTGTGTCTCTGTGTGTGTGTGTGTGTGTGTGTGTTTGTGTGTCTCTGTGAGTGTCTCTGTGTGTGTGTGTGTGTGTCTCTGTGTGTGTGTGTGTCTCTCTGTGTGTGTGTGTCTCTCTGTGTGTGTGTGTCTCTGTGTGTGTGTGTGTGTGTGTGTGTGTGTCTCTGTGTGTGTGTGTGTGTGTGTGTGTGTGTGTGTGTCTCTGTGGGTGTGTGTGTGTGTGTGTGTGTGTGTGTGTGTGTGTGTGTGTGTGTGTGTGTGTGTGTGTGTGTGTGCCCTGGCAGCCAACATCCACCTGCTGAAGTGTCCTTGAGCAAAGGTATAAATCTCTAAGAGACGCTGCTGCTCCGACCCTGACCTCGCAGCATGTCCACCAGACTCCGACCGTTCTGATCAATAAAGGATGAAGAAAACAAAACTTCTGATCGTGACTGAAGACGTCAGTCGGATCTGGCCGGAGGTCGACCTTGAGCAGCTCCACATCCAAGACCAGGACTAATGGTTGTCTGAGGCCACGCCCCCTCCAACACCTGACAGTGTCAAACTTTTCCCGGCCTGTCACTCAAAGTGACGTCTTATTCCAGAGACTTGAAGCCTGACTTTGTTCTTCAAACTTCTTCTCGACTCAAACTCTCTGTTTTAACGCTTGAGTTTCAACGGCTCGACATTAAATGTTGAGTTTCAAACAGAAGAGAAGAAGAATGCATAGAACAAACTTGAGTTGAAACCATAGAAGAAGATGTTTCTTTTTTAACGACGTATAAGACTTTATTTCATCCATTCGTTCTCAGCTGAAGCACAAACACGAGACGTACCTGATCTTGAAAACATATATTATTGTCTTTAAAATAACTTTTTTAACATTATTATCTAAATCTAAATGATCATAAATATTATTGCGTTAAATATAAATGATTTTTAAATGTCATTATATTAAATATCATTATCTTAAATGTGAATATCCTGAACATTATCTTAACTAATATTATCTGAACTATTATTACCTTGATTAATAAGTTTAAAAACCCACCTGGTCCATGTTGGTAACTGTTTCTTCTCTTGTCGTCTGAAGTCAACTTGCTCTTGATGTACCACTGACACCTGCAAACACACAAAGACGCACACATGTACACAAACACATCAGGTGAGATGAACAACAACATTTGTTGGCACTAATACCCTTCAATATTCATTCAACCACTGGATTATAATTGAATAATGTTTTCTCTCGTCTAAGTAACGAGATGCTACAAGTAACACCTGAAGAAGAGTCGAATGCAGCTTTATTGACACTTGATTTGCTGACGTAATCCAGCAGATAGTCTTTGTGTTTAGCAGATCAAGCTAGGTGAGCTAACGCTCATATTAATGCTAGGTTTAGTCAAGAGTTACAAGAATGGATTTTTAAAAGGGTTTTAAAATGATTCATGACAGGATGAGTTGCCAGAATGCATCATGGGAGACGATGGTAGAAGAATTAAAGTTTTCAACTCAAAATCATGGTCGAGTGTGTTTTAAATTCACTTTTCAAAGTCTTTGTTTATTTATTTTTCAGGAAAAGCAGAAGAATTCAAGCGTATGAAGAAACTTATTGCTGCGTCGTTGACCTCTGACCCTGAGGTCATGACATGAACGTGTCACGATGTCATCGTCAAGATTCTCCCTGGACTTTGATCGTCGTGAGATAAGGTTCAAGTGTCGGCTGGAGGACGTAAACGTTTCCTCAAGGATCTCCAAACTCCCTCGACTCCCTCTCTCTTCAGGAGGCTCCACCGCTGGGATCCTAAGATGTTCCCCAGCCAGAGAGGAGAGCAATGTTTCCATCTGATCCTGGCTCTGTCCACGAGTCTCCTCGCGGCCTCCGACAGGTGGGTCAGGGGGCGTCTAGTCTGGCGGGCGATCAAAGTCCACACATGTCTGAAGGAGACGTCAATAAATATGAGATCAGTCAAGACTGACTCACACCAGCTGTGATGAGCGACTGATTCAAACGAGCTAGAAGAGCTGAGCCAG
>NC_141829.1:1609747-1629747 GCF_982586985.1 Callionymus lyra
CAGAGATGTTTGATGGACAGGTGTAACCCAGACATGTTTGATGGACAGGTGTAACACAGACATGTTTGATGGACAGGTGTAACACAGACATGTTTGATGGACAGGTGTAACACAGACATGTTTGATGGACAGGTGTAACACAGACATGTTTGATGGACAGGTGTAACACAGAGATGTTTGATGGACAGGTGTAACACAGACATGTTTGATGGACAGGTGTAACACAGACATGTTTGATGGACAGGTGTAACACAGATATGTTTGATGGACAGGTGTAACACAGAGATGTTTGATGGACAGGTGTAACACAGATATGTTTGATGGACAGGTGTAACACAGACATGTTTGATGGACAGGTGTAACACAGACATGTTTGATGGACAGGTGTAACACAGACATGTTTGATGGACAGGTGTAACACAGACATGTTTGATGGACAGGTGTAACACAGATATGTTTGATGGACAGGTGTAACACAGACATGTTTGATGGACAGGTGTAACACAGAGATGTTTGATGGACAGGTGTAACCCAGACATGTTTGATGGACAGGTGTAACACAGACATGTTTGATGGACAGGTGTAACACAGACATGTTTGATGGACAGGTGTAACACAGACATGTTTGATGGACAGGTGTAACACAGAGATGTTTGATGGACAGGTGTAACCCAGACATGTTTGATGGACAGGTGTAACACAGACATGTTTGATGGACAGGTGTAACACAGACATGTTTGATGGACAGGTGTAACACAGACATGTTTGATGGACAGGTGTAACACAGACATGTTTGATGGACAGGTGTAACACAGACATGTTTGATGGACAGGTGTAACACAGAGATGTTTGATGGACAGGTGTAACCCAGACATGTTTGATGGACAGGTGTAACACAGACATGTTTGATGGACAGGTGTAACACAGACATGTTTGATGGACAGGTGTAACACAGACATGTTTGATGGACAGGTGTAACACAGACATGTTTGATGGACAGGTGTAACACAGACATGTTTGATGGACAGGTGTAACACAGACATGTTTGATGGACAGGTGTAACACAGACATGTTTGATGGACAGGTGTAACACAGACATGTTTGATGGACAGGTGTAACACAGACATGTTTGATGGACAGGTGTAACACAGACATGTTTGATGGACAGGTGTAACACAGACATGTTTGATGGACAGGTGTAACACAGACATGTTTGATGGACAGGTGTAACACAGACATCTCCGGTGACATGAGACTCAGACGCTGTTTAATGAATATCATTCATTCATGAAATTGATGAAGTTCATCATCATTCGCTTCAGTTGCTTCTTCTGTCAGAATTTAATGAAATTCATTGAATGGCGATTTAAAGAATATTGTTAGTAAATTAAATTAATTATATTTCACACTTGATGACTGTGTATAAGTGTGTGTTTGTGTGTGTAAATGTATATCTTTTTAAATTAAACTTGTGGAGCTTTAAGTCTTTTATCTCTGAGGACATTTAATGTCTCTGATCTCTCTCTGGATCAATAATACATCCATTTTCACAGTGACTAAAAGTTGAGATGAAGATGAAAAAGGTCATGAAAGAGAAGATTCTTCACGTCTTGCTCAAAAGCACAGCTGCTACTCACAGTCTCCTGTGGTCTGGAACTGGTACTGCGGTGAGTAGGATCTGTATCCTGCCGCCGTGCGGCTGCGAACGCTGAAGATGTAGCAGGTGTTCGGCTTCAAACCCGAGATAATGACGCTCGGAACTTTGGTGCGTGTTGATGAGTAGCTCAGCTGCTCGTGTTCCTGCAGCACACGTTACAAGAGGAACTTCAGCAGAACCTGCTCTAATGCTCTTAACACTATGAAGTTAAACACCAGAGCCTTCATGTGGTCCTTCATTAGTCTTCATTCATTTTCTTAGAGTTTCTTTACACAGTTTTAGATTCTAATTCCAATAGTTGAAGATAAAATCTTCTAAATTCAATCTTTTAATTCGTGGTCTTTTAAATTATAAAATGTTGGTACAATAGTGTCAGACATTATCAACAGAGCACCGAGCTACTGGATCATGTGACCAACATGTCTGAAGATTAACAACTTTTACAGCGTAATATGATCGTAACAAGATCGTAATATGATCGTAATATGATCGTAATATGATCGTAATATGATCGTATCGATTGATGGTAATATGATCGTAATATGATCGTAACATGATCGTAATATGATCGTAACATGATCGTAATATGATCGTATTATGATCGTATCTTGAAAGTTGAATCCAGGAGCTCGAGTGGTTTAGTTTGAACAGAAATACAAAAGCAGCCAATCATGCGACGCACAGACGGTCATGTGACGATCATCTGTGGAAGCAGAAGATCCAGCAGCTCTGTGCTCTTCTAGTAATGTCTGCGGCTTCATTATAACATATTCAAATATTGCATTTTTAAAAACGTGTGTTAATTATTGGAATAAGAACAACAAACTTTTTAATATTCTATTTCATAATTCAATAATTTGAGCTTTCAATATGCAAATTATTGATTTTAGTTATAAAAATAATGTAATTCTTAAAATAAAAAGTTACATTTTAATGTTAAATTAATTTAATATGTGGGAGTAAACCGGAGTATCTGAAGTAAACCCACAAACACGTGAGAACATACGAAACAAGTGAATAAAAATAACTTTTCAACCGTCGTCGACTCAACTCGTGTCAAAGGTCATAAATGTTCAAACTCTCGATACCTTCTCGTAATACTTGAGCTCGTAGTCGAGGACGGGCAGCTGCGTCTGTTCCGGCTGCTGCCAGGAGAGGGCGATGCTGTTGGGAGACGCCCAGTCTTTCTTCACGACCCCGACCAGAGACGGACCTGGAGACAAATACTCAACGTTCAGTCACGAGTATTTATTCTGGAGTATAGATTTATTTCTTATGAAGAAAAACGTTTCTTTACTGAAGTGTTTTTGACGAACAATCATTGATTCAACATCTCAAACAAAACATGATTAGAAGAGGATTGTGTTCGTGGCTGGAGACGGCAGCGTAAAACAACAAAAGATACTTTCAGGACACGTTCAATGACTTCTACGATCGTTACTGGAGACGGCAGCGTAAAACAACAAAAGATACTTTCAGGACGCGTTCAATGACTTCTACGATCGTTACTGGAGACGGCAGCGTAAAACAACAAAAGATACTTTCAGGACACGTTCAATGACTTCTACGATCGTTACTGGAGACGGCAGCGTAAAACAACAAAAGATACTTTCAGGACACGTTCAATGACTTCTACGATCGTTACTGGAGACGGCAGCGTAAAACAACAAAAGATACTTTCAGGACACGTTCAATGACTTCTACGATCGTTACTGGAGACGGCAGCGTAAAACAACAAAAGATACTTTCAGGACGCGTTCAATGACTTCTACGATCGTTACTGGAGACGGCAGCGTAAAACAACAAAAGATACTTTCAGGACACGTTCAATGACTTCTACGATCGTTACTGGAGACGGCAGCGTAAAACAACAAAAGATACTTTCAGGACACGTTCAATGACTTCTACGATCGTTACTGGAGACGGCAGCGTAAAACAACAAAAGATACTTTCAGGACGCGTTCAATGACTTCTACGATCGTTACTGGAGACGGCAGCGTAAAACAACAAAAGATACTTTCAGGACACGTTCAATGACTTCTACGATCGTTACTGGAGACGGCAGCGTAAAACAACAAAAGATACTTTCAGGACGCGTTCAATGACTTCTACGATCGTTACTGGAGACGGCAGCGTAAAACAACAAAAGATACTTTCAGGACACGTTCAATGACTTCTACGATCGTTACTGGAGACGGCAGCGTAAAACAACAAAAGATACTTTCAGGACGCGTTCAATGACTTCTACGATCGTTACTGGAGACGGCAGCGTAAAACAACAAAAGATACTTTCAGGACACGTTCAATGACTTCTACGATCGTTACTGGAGACGGCAGCGTAAAACAACAAAAGATACTTTCAGGACACGTTCAATGACTTCTACGATCAAAAGATACTTTCAGGACACGTTCAATGACTTCTACGATTGTTACTGGAGACGGCAGCGTAAAACAAGAAAAGATACTTTCAGGACGCGTTCAATGACTTCTACGATCGTTACTGGAGACGGCAGCGTAAAACAAGAAAAGATACTTTCAGGACGCGTTCAATGACTTCTACGATCGTTACTGGAGACGGCAGCGTAAAACAACAAAAGATACTTTCAGGACACGTTCAATGACTTCTACGATCGTTACTGGAGACGGCAGCGTAAAACAAGAAAAGATACTTTCAGGACGCGTTCAATGACTTCTACGATCGTTACTGGAGACGGCAGCGTAAAACAAGAAAAGATACTTTCAGGACACGTTCAATGACTTCTACGATCAAAAGATACTTTCAGGACACGTTCAATGACTTCTACGATTGTTACTGGAGACGGCAGCGTAAAACAACAAAAGATACTTTCAGGACACGTTCAATGACTTCTACGATCGTTACTGGAGACGGCAGCGTAAAACAAGAAAAGATACTTTCAGGACGCGTTCAATGACTTCTACGATCGTTACTGGAGACGGCAGCGTAAAACAACAAAAGATACTTTCAGGACACGTTCAATGACTTCTACGATTGTCACTGGAGACGGCAGCGTAAAACAACAAAAGATACTTTCAGGACACGTTCAATGACTTCTACGATCGTTACTGGAGACGGCAGCGTAAAACAAGAAAAGATACTTTCAGGACGCGTTCAATGACTTCTACGGTCGTTACTGTAGACGGCAGCGTAAAACAACAAAAGATACTTTCAGGACACGTTCAATGACTTCTACGGTCGTTACTGGAGACGGCAGCGTAAAACAACAAAAGATACTTTCAGGACACGTTCAATGACTTCTACGATCGTTACTGGAGACGGCAGCGTAAAACAACAAAAGATACTTTCAGGACACGTTCAATGACTTCTACGATCGTTACTGGAGACGGCAGCGTAAAACAACAAAAGATACTTTCAGGACACGTTCAATGACTTCTACGATCAAAAGATACTTTCAGGACACGTTCAATGACTTCTACGATTGTTACTGGAGACGGCAGCGTAAAACAACAAAAGATACTTTCAGGACACGTTCAATGACTTCTACGATCGTTACTGGAGACGGCAGCGTAAAACAACAAAAGATACTTTCAGGACACGTTCAATGACTTCTACGATCAAAAGATACTTTCAGGACACGTTCAATGACTTCTACGATTGTTACTGGAGACGGCAGCGTAAAACAACAAAAGATACTTTCAGGACACGTTCAATGACTTCTACGATCGTTACTGGAGACGGCAGCGTAAAACAACAAAAGATACTTTCAGGACACGTTCAATGACTTCTACGATTGTTACTGGAGACGGCAGCGTAAAACAACAAAAGATACTTTCAGGACACGTTCAATGACTTCTACGATCGTTACTGGAGACGGCAGCGTAAAACAAGAAAAGATACTTTCAGGACGCGTTCAATGACTTCTACGATCGTTACTGGAGACGGCAGCGTAAAACAAGAAAATATACTTTCAGGACACGTTCAATGACTTCTACGATCAAAAGATACTTTCAGGACACGTTCAATGACTTCTACGATTGTTACTGGAGACGGCAGCGTAAAACAACAAAAGATACTTTCAGGACACGTTCAATGACTTCTACGATCGTTACTGGAGACGGCAGCGTAAAACAAGAAAAGATACTTTCAGGACGCGTTCAATGACTTCTACGATCGTTACTGGAGACGGCAGCGTAAAACAACAAAAGATACTTTCAGGACACGTTCAATGACTTCTACGATTGTTACTGGAGACGGCAGCGTAAAACAACAAAAGATACTTTCAGGACGCGTTCAATGACTTCTACGGTCGTTACTGTAGACGGCAGCGTAAAACAACAAAAGATACTTTCAGGACACGTTCAATGACTTCTACGGTCGTTACTGGAGACGGCAGCGTAAAACAACAAAAGATACTTTCAGGACACGTTCAATGACTTCTACGATCGTTACTGGAGACGGCAGCGTAAAACAACAAAAGATACTTTCAGGACACGTTCAATGACTTCTACGATCGTTACTGGAGACGGCAGCGTAAAACAACAAAAGATACTTTCAGGACACGTTCAATGACTTCTACGATCAAAAGATACTTTCAGGACACGTTCAATGACTTCTACGATTGTTACTGGAGACGGCAGCGTAAAACAACAAAAGATACTTTCAGGACACGTTCAATGACTTCTACGATCGTTACTGGAGACGGCAGCGTAAAACAACAAAAGATACTTTCAGGACACGTTCAATGACTTCTACGATCAAAAGATACTTTCAGGACACGTTCAATGACTTCTACGATTGTTACTGGAGACGGCAGCGTAAAACAACAAAAGATACTTTCAGGACACGTTCAATGACTTCTACGATCGTTACTGGAGACGGCAGCGTAAAACAACAAAAGATACTTTCAGGACACATTCAATGACTTCTACGATTAAAAGATACTTTCAGGACACGTTCAATGACTTCTACGATCGTTACTGGAGACGGCAGCGTAAAACAACAAAAGATACTTTCAGGACGCGTTCAATGACTTATACAATCGTTACTGGAGACGGCAGCGTAAAACAACAAAAGATACTTTCAGGACACGTTCAATGACTTCTACGATCGTTACTGTAGATGGCAGCGTAAAACAACAAAAGATACTTTCAGGACACGTTCAATGACTTCTACGATTGTTACTGGAGACGGCAGCGTAAAACAACAAAAGATACTTTCAGGACACGTTCAATGACTTCTACGATCGTTACTGTAGATGGCAGCGTAAAACAACAAAAGATACTTTCAGGACACGTTCAATGACTTCTACGATCGTTACTGGAGACGGCAGCGTAAAACAACAAAAGATACTTTCAGGACACGTTCAATGACTTCTACGATCGTTACTGGAGACGGCAGCGTAAAACAACAAAAGATACTTTCAGGACACGTTCAATGACTTCTACGATCGTTACTGGAGACGGCAGCGTAAAACAACAAAAGATACTTTCAGGACACGTTCAATGACTTCTACGATCGTTACTGGAGACGGCAGCGTAAAACAACAAAAGATACTTTCAGGACACGTTCAATGACTTCTACGATCGTTATTGGAGACGCCAGCGTAAAACAACAAAAGATACTTTCAGGACACGTTCAATGACTTCTACGATCAAAAGATACTTTCAGGACACGTTCAATGACTTCTACGATTGTTACTGGAGACGGCAGCGTAAAACAACAAAAGATACTTTCAGGACACGTTCAATGACTACTACGATCGTTACTGGAGACGGCAGCGTAAAACAAGAAAAGATACTTTCAGGACGCGTTCAATGACTTCTACGATCGTTACTGGAGACGGCAGCGTAAAACAAGAAAAGATACTTTCAGGACACGTTCAATGACTTCTACGATCAAAAGATACTTTCAGGACACGTTCAATGACTTCTACGATCGTTACTGGAGACGGCAGCGTAAAACAACAAAAGATACTTTCAGGACACGTTCAATGACTTCTACGATCAAAAGATACTTTCAGGACACGTTCAATGACTTCTACGATTGTTACTGGAGACGGCAGCGTAAAACAACAAAAGATACTTTCAGGACACGTTCAATGACTTCTACGATCGTTACTGGAGACGGCAGCGTAAAACAAGAAAAGATACTTTCAGGACGCGTTCAATGACTTCTACGATCGTTACTGGAGACGGCAGCGTAAAACAACAAAAGATACTTTCAGGACACGTTCAATGACTTCTACGATTGTTACTGGAGACGGCAGCGTAAAACAACAAAAGATACTTTCAGGACACGTTCAATGACTTCTACGATCGTTACTGGAGACGGCAGCGTAAAACAAGAAAAGATACTTTCAGGACGCGTTCAATGACTTCTACGGTCGTTACTGTAGACGGCAGCGTAAAACAACAAAAGATACTTTCAGGACACGTTCAATGACTTCTACGGTCGTTACTGGAGACGGCAGCGTAAAACAACAAAAGATACTTTCAGGACACGTTCAATGACTTCTACGATCGTTACTGGAGACGGCAGCGTAAAACAACAAAAGATACTTTCAGGACACGTTCAATGACTTCTACGGTCGTTACTGTAGACGGCAGCGTAAAACAACAAAAGATACTTTCAGGACACGTTCAATGACTTCTACGATCAAAAGATACTTTCAGGACACGTTCAATGACTTCTACGATTGTTACTGGAGACGGCAGCGTAAAACAACAAAAGATACTTTCAGGACACGTTCAATGACTTCTACGATCGTTACTGGAGACGGCAGCGTAAAACAACAAAAGATACTTTCAGGACACATTCAATGACTTCTACGATTAAAAGATACTTTCAGGACACGTTCAATGACTTCTACGATCGTTACTGGAGATGGCAGCGTAAAACAACAAAAGATACTTTCAGGACACGTTCAATGACTTCTACGATCAAAAGATACTTTCAGGACACGTTCAATGACTTCTATGATCGTTACTGGAGACGGCAGCATAAAACAACAAAAGATACTTTCAGGACACGTTCAATGACTTCTACGATCGTTACTGGAGACGGCAGCGTAAAACAACAAAAGATACTTTCAGGACACGTTCAATGACTTCTACGATCGTTACTGGAGATGGCAGCGTAAAACAACAAAAGGTACTTTCAGGACACGTTCAATGACTTCTACGATCGTTACTGGAGACGGGAGCGTAAAACAAGAAAATATACTTTCAGGACGCGTTCAATGACTTGTACCATCGTTACTGGAGACGGCAGCGTAAAACAACAAAAGATACTTTCAGGACACGTTCAATGACTTCTACAATCGTTACTGGAGACGGCAGCGTAAAACAACAAAAGATACTTTCAGGACACGTTCAATGACTTCTACGGTTGTTACTGGAGACGGCAGCGTAAAACAACAAAAGATACTTTCAGGACACGTTCAATGACTTCTACGATTGTTTCTGGAGACGGCAGCGTAAAACAACAAAAGATACTTTCAGGACACGTTCAATGACTTCTACGATCGTTACTGGAGACGGCAGCGTAAAACAACAAAAGATACTTTCAGGACACGTTCAATGACTTCTATGATCGTTACTGGAGACGGCAGCGTAAAACAACAAAAGATTCTTTCAGGACACGTTCAATGACTTCTACGATCGTTACTGGAGACGGCAGCATAAAACAACAAAAGATACTTTCAGGACGCGTTCAATGACTTATACAATCGTTACTGGAGACGGCAGCGTAAAACAACAAAAGATACTTTCAGGACACGTTCAATGACTTCTACGGTCGTTACCGTAGATGGCAGCGTAAAACAACAAAAGATACTTTCAGGACACGTTCAATGACTTCTACGATCGTTACTGGAGACGACAGCATAAAACAACAAAAGATACTTTCAGGACGCGTTCAATGACTTATACAATCGATACTGGAGACGGCAGCGTAAAACAACAAAAGATACTTTCAGGACACGTTCAATGACTTGTACGATCGTTACTGGAGACGGCAGTGTAAAACAACAAAAGATACTTTCAGGACACGTTCAATGACTTCTACAATCGTTACTGGAGACGGCAGCGTAAAACAACAAAAGATACTTTCAGGACACGTTCAATGACTTCTACGATTGTTTCTGGAGACGGCAGCGTAAAACAACAAAAGATACTTTCAGGACACGTTCAATGACTTCTACGATCGTTACTGGAGACGGCAGCGTAAAACAACAAAAGATACTTTCAGGACACGTTCAATGACTTCTACGGTCGTTACTGGAGATGGCAGCGTAAAACAACAAAAGGTACTTTCAGGACACGTTCAATGACTTCTACGATCGTTACTGGAGACGGGAGCGTAAAACAAGAAAATATACTTTCAGGACGCGTTCAATGACTTCTACATCGTTACTGGAGATGGCAGCGTAAAACAACAAAAGATACTTTCAGGACACGTTCAATGACTTCTATGATCGTTACTGGAGACGGCAGCGTAAAAGAACAAAAGATTCTTTCAGGACACGTTCAATGACTTCTACGATCGTTACTGGAGACGGCAGCATAAAACAACAAAAGATACTTTCAGGACGCGTTCAATGACTTATACAATCGTTACTGGAGACGGCAGCGTAAAACAACAAAAGATACTTTCAGGACACGTTCAATGACTTCTACGATCGTTACTGGAGATGGCAGCGTAAAACAACAAAAGGTACTTTCAGGACACGTTCAATGACTTCTACGGTCGTTACTGGAGACGGCAGCGTAAAACAACAAAAGATACTTTCAGGACACGTTCAATGACTTCTACGATCGTTACTGGAGACGGCAGCGTAAAACAACAAAAGATACTTTCAGGACACGTTCAATGACTTCTACGATCGTTACTGGAGACGGCAGCGTAAAACAACAAAAGGTACTTTCAGGACACGTTCAATGACTTCTACGATCGTTACTGGAGACGGCAGCATAAAACAACAAAAGATACTTTCAGGACACGTTCAATGACTTCTCCGATCGTTACTGGAGACGGCAGCATAAAACAACAAAAGATACTTTCAGGACACGTTCAATGACTTCTACGATCGTTACTGGAGACGGCAGCGTAAAACAACAAAAGATACTTTCAGGACACGTTCAATGACTTCTACGATCGTTACTGGAGACGGCAGCGTAAAACAACAAAAGATACTTTCAGGACACGTTCAATGACTTCTACGATCGTTACTGGAGACGGCAGCGTAAAACAACAAAAGATACTCTCAGGACACGTTCAATGACTTCTACGATCGTTACTGGAGACGGCAGCGTAAAACAACAAAAGATACTTTCAGGACGCGTTCAATGACTTCTATGATCGTTACTGGAGACGGCAGCGTAAAACAACAAAAGATACTTTCAGGACGCGTTCAATGACTTCTACGGTCGTTACTGTAGACGGCAGCGTAAAACAACAAAAGATACTTTCAGGACACGTTCAATGACTTCTACGGTCGTTACTGGAGACGGCAGCGTAAAACAACAAAAGATACTTTCAGGACACGTTCAATGACTTCTACGATCGTTACTGGAGACGGCAGCGTAAAACAACAAAAGATACTTTCAGGACACGTTCAATGACTTCTACGATCGTTACTGGAGACGGCAGCGTAAAACAACAAAAGATACTTTCAGGACACGTTCAATGACTTCTACGGTCGTTACTGGAGATGGCAGCGTAAAACAACAAAAGGTACTTTCAGGACACGTTCAATGACTTCTACGATCGTTACTGGAGACGGGAGCGTAAAACAAGAAAATATACTTTCAGGACGCGTTCAATGACTTCTACATCGTTACTGGAGATGGCAGCGTAAAACAACAAAAGATACTTTCAGGACACGTTCAATGACTTCTATGATCGTTACTGGAGACGGCAGCGTAAAACAACAAAAGATTCTTTCAGGACACGTTCAATGACTTCTACGATCGTTACTGGAGACGGCAGCGTAAAACAACAAAAGATACTTTCAGGACACGTTCAATGACTTCTACGATCGTTACTGGAGACGGCAGCGTAAAACAACAAAAGGTACTTTCAGGACACGTTCAATGACTTCTACGGTCGTTACTGGAGACGGCAGCGTAAAACAACAAAAGATACTTTCAGGACACGTTCAATGACTTCTACGATCGTTACTGGAGACGGCAGCGTAAAACAACAAAAGATACTTTCAGGACACGTTCAATGACTTCTACAATCGTTACTGGAGACGGCAGCGTAAAACAACAAAAGGTACTTTCAGGACACGTTCAATGACTTCTACGATCGTTACTGGAGACGGCAGCGTAAAACAACAAAAGATACTTTCAGGACACGTTCAATGACTTCTACAATCGTTACTGGAGACGGCAGCGTAAAACAACAAAAGATACTTTCAGGACACGTTCAATGACTTCTACGATCGTTACTGGAGACGGCAGCGTAAAACAACAAAAGATACTCTCAGGACACGTTCAATGACTTCTACGATCGTTACTGGAGACGGCAGCGTAAAACAACAAAAGATACTTTCAGGACGCGTTCAATGACTTCTATGATCGTTACTGGAGACGGCAGCGTAAAACAACAAAAGATACTTTCAGGACGCGTTCAATGACTTCTACGGTCGTTACTGTAGACGGCAGCGTAAAACAACAAAAGATACTTTCAGGACACGTTCAATGACTTCTACGGTCGTTACTGGAGACGGCAGCGTAAAACAACAAAAGATACTTTCAGGACACGTTCAATGACTTCTACGATCGTTACTGGAGACGGCAGCGTAAAACAACAAAAGATACTTTCAGGACACGTTCAATGACTTCTACAATCGTTACTGGAGACGGCAGCGTAAAACAACAAAAGATACTTTCAGGACACGTTCAATGACTTCTACGATCGTTACTGGAGACGGCAGCGTAAAACAACAAAAGATACTGTCAGGACACGTTCAATGACTTCTACGATCGTTACTGGAGACGGCAGCGTAAAACAAGAAAAGATACTTTCAGGACGCGTTCAATGACTTCTATGATCGTTACTGGAGACGGCAGCGTAAAACAACAAAAGATACTTTCAGGACGCGTTCAATGACTTCTACGGTCGTTACTGTAGACGGCAGCGTAAAACAACAAAAGATACTTTCAGGACACGTTCAATGACTTCTACGGTCGTTACTGGAGAAGGCAGCGTAAAACAACAAAAGATACTTTCAGGACACGTTCAATGACTTCTACGATCGTTACTGGAGACGGCAGCGTAAAACAACAAAAGATACTTTCAGGACACGTTCAATGACTTCTACGATCGTTACTGGAGACGGCAGCGTAAAACAACAAAAGGTACTTTCAGGACACGTTCAATGGCTTCTACGGTCGTTACTGTAGAAGGCAGCGTAAAACAACAAAAGATACTTTCAGGACACGTTCAATGACTTCTACGATCGTTACTGGAGACGGCAGCGTAAAACAACAAAAGATACTTTCATTACACGTTCAATGACTTCTACGATCGTTACTGGAGACGGCAGCGTAAAACAACAAAAGATACTTTCAGGACACGTTCAATGACTTCTACGATCGTTACTGGAGACGGCAGCGTAAAACAACAAAAGATACTTTCAGGACACGTTCAATGACTTCTACGGTCGTTACTGGAGACGGCAGCGTAAAACAACAAAAGATACTTTCAGGACACGTTCAATGACTTCTACGATCGTTACTGGAGACGGCAGCGTAAAACAACAAAAGATACTTTCAGGACACGTTCAATGACTTCTACGGTCGTTACTGTAGACGGCAGCGTAAAACAACAAAAGATACTTTCAGGACACGTTCAATGACTTCTACGATCGTTACTGGAGACGGCAGCGTAAAACAACAAAAGATACTTTCAGGACACGTTCAATGACTTCTACGATCGTTACTGGAGACGGCAGCGTAAAACAAGAAAAGATACTTTCAGGACACGTTCAATGACTTCTACGATCGTTACTGGAGACGGCAGCGTAAAACAAGAAAAGATACTTTCAGGACGCGTTCAATGACTTCTACGATCGTTACTGGAGACGGCAGCGTAAAACAACAAAAGATACTATCAGGACACGTTCAATGACTTCTACGATTGTTACTGGAGACGGCAGCGTAAAACAACAAAAGATACTTTCAGGACACGTTCAATGACTTCTACGATCGTTACTGGAGACGGCAGCGTAAAACAAGAAAAGATACTTTCAGGACGCGTTCAATGACTTCTACGGTCGTTACTGTAGACGGCAGCGTAAAACAACAAAAGATACTTTCAGGACACGTTCAATGACTTCTACGGTCGTTACTGGAGACGGCAGCGTAAAACAACAAAAGATACTTTCAGGACACGTTCAATGACTTCTACGATCGTTACTGGAGACGGCAGCGTAAAACAACAAAAGATACTTTCAGGACACGTTCAATGACTTCTACGGTCGTTACTGTAGACGGCAGCGTAAAACAACAAAAGATACTTTCAGGACACGTTCAATGACTTCTACGATCAAAAGATACTTTCAGGACACGTTC
This sequence comes from Callionymus lyra, assembly GCF_982586985.1. NCBI lineage: Eukaryota > Metazoa > Chordata > Actinopteri > Syngnathiformes > Callionymidae > Callionymus > Callionymus lyra. The sequence goes on from NC_141829.1 coordinate 1,623,963, forward strand.
AATGACTTCTACGATTGTTACTGGAGACGGCAGCGTAAAACAACAAAAGATACTTTCAGGACACGTTCAATGACTTCTACGATCGTTACTGGAGACGGCAGCGTAAAACAACAAAAGATACTTTCAGGACAAATCCATTACTTCTACGATTAAAAGATACTTTCAGGACACGTTCAATGACTTCTACGATCGTTACTGGAGACGGCAGCGTAAAAACAACAAAAGATACTTTCATGACACGTTCAATGACTTCTACGATCAAAAGATACTTTCAGGACACGTTCAATGACTTCTATGATCGTTACTGGAGACGGCAGCATAAAACAACAAAAGATACTTTCAGGACACGTTCAATGACTTCTACGATCGTTACTGGAGACGGCAGCGTAAAACAACAAAAGATACTTTCAGGACACGTTCAATGACTTCTACGATCGTTACTGGAGATGGCAGCGTAAAACAACAAAAGGTACTTTCAGGACACGTTCAATGACTTCTACGATTGTTAATGGAGACGGCAGCGTAAAACAACAAAAGATACTTTCAGGACACGTTCAATGACTTCTACGATCGTTACTGGAGACGGGAGCGTAAAACAAGAAAATATACTTTCAGGACGCGTTCAATGACTTGTACGATCGTTACTGGAGACGGCAGCGTAAAACAACAAAAGATACTTTCAGGACACGTTCAATGACTTCTACGGTTGTTACTGGAGACGGCAGCGTAAAACAACAAAAGATACTTTCAGGACACGTTCAATGACTTCTACGATTGTTTCTGGAGACGGCAGCGTAAAACAACAAAAGATACTTTCAGGACACGTTCAATGACTTCTACGATTGTTACTGGAGACGGCAGCGTAAAACAGCAAAAGATACTTTCAGGACACGTTCAATGACTTCTATGATCGTTACTGGAGACGGCAGCGTAAAACAACAAAAGATTCTTTCAGGACACGTTCAATGACTTCTACGATCGTTACTGGAGACGGCAGCATAAAACAACAAAAGATACTTTCAGGACGCGTTCAATGACTTATACAATCGTTACTGGAGACGGCAGCGTAAAACAACAAAAGATACTTTCAGGACACGTTCAATGACTTGTACGATCGTTACTGGAGACGGCAGCGTAAAACAACAAAAGATACTTTCAGGACACGTTCAATGACTATTACAATCGTTACTGGAGACGGCAGCGTAAAACAACAAAAGATACTTTCAGGACACGTTCAATGACTTCTATGATCGTTACTGGAGACGGCAGCGTAAAACAACAAAAGATTCTTTCAGGACACGTTCAATGACTTCTACGATCGTTACTGGAGACGGCAGCGTAAAACAACAAAAGATACTTTCAGGACACGTTCAATGACTTCTACGATCGTTACTGGAGACGGCAGCGTAAAACAACAAAAGATACTTTCATTACACGTTCAATGACTTCTACGATCGTTACTGGAGACGGCAGCGTAAAACAACAAAAGATACTTTCAGGACACGTTCAATGACTTCTACGATCGTTACTGGAGACGGCAGCGTAAAACAACAAAAGATACTTTCAGGACACGTTCAATGACTTCTACGGTCGTTACTGGAGACGGCAGCGTAAAACAACAAAAGATACTTTCAGGACACGTTCAATGACTTCTACGATCGTTACTGGAGACGGCAGCGTAAAACAACAAAAGATACTTTCAGGACACGTTCAATGACTTCTACGGTCGTTACTGTAGACGGCAGCGTAAAACAACAAAAGATACTTTCAGGACACGTTCAATGACTTCTACGATCGTTACTGGAGACGGCAGCGTAAAACAACAAAAGATACTTTCAGGACACGTTCAATGACTTCTACGATCGTTACTGGAGACAGCAGCGTAAAACAAGAAAAGATACTTTCAGGACACGTTCAATGACTTCTACGATCGTTACTGGAGACGGCAGCGTAAAACAAGAAAAGATACTTTCAGGACGCGTTCAATGACTTCTACGATCGTTACTGGAGACGGCAGCGTAAAACAACAAAAGATACTTTCAGGACACGTTCAATGACTTCTACGATTGTTACTGGAGACGGCAGCGTAAAACAACAAAAGATACTTTCAGGACACGTTCAATGACTTCTACGATCGTTACTGGAGACGGCAGCGTAAAACAAGAAAAGATACTTTCAGGACGCGTTCAATGACTTCTACGGTCGTTACTGTAGACGGCAGCGTAAAACAACAAAAGATACTTTCAGGACACGTTCAATGACTTCTACGGTCGTTACTGGAGACGGCAGCGTAAAACAACAAAAGATACTTTCAGGACACGTTCAATGACTTCTACGATCGTTACTGGAGACGGCAGCGTAAAACAACAAAAGATACTTTCAGGACACGTTCAATGACTTCTACGGTCGTTACTGTAGACGGCAGCGTAAAACAACAAAAGATACTTTCAGGACACGTTCAATGACTTCTACGATCAAAAGATACTTTCAGGACACGTTCAATGACTTCTACGATTGTTACTGGAGACGGCAGCGTAAAACAACAAAAGATACTTTCAGGACACGTTCAATGACTTCTACGATCGTTACTGGAGACGGCAGCGTAAAACAACAAAAGATACTTTCAGGACAAATCCATTACTTCTACGATTAAAAGATACTTTCAGGACACGTTCAATGACTTCTACGATCGTTACTGGAGACGGCAGCGTAAAACAACAAAAGATACTTTCATGACACGTTCAATGACTTCTACGATCAAAAGATACTTTCAGGACACGTTCAATGACTTCTATGATCGTTACTGGAGACGGCAGCATAAAACAACAAAAGATACTTTCAGGACACGTTCAATGACTTCTACGATCGTTACTGGAGACGGCAGCGTAAAACAACAAAAGATACTTTCAGGACACGTTCAATGACTTCTACGATCGTTACTGGAGATGGCAGCGTAAAACAACAAAAGGTACTTTCAGGACACGTTCAATGACTTCTACGATTGTTAATGGAGACGGCAGCGTAAAACAACAAAAGATACTTTCAGGACACGTTCAATGACTTCTACGATCGTTACTGGAGACGGGAGCGTAAAACAAGAAAATATACTTTCAGGACGCGTTCAATGACTTGTACGATCGTTACTGGAGACGGCAGCGTAAAACAACAAAAGATACTTTCAGGACACGTTCAATGACTTCTACGGTTGTTACTGGAGACGGCAGCGTAAAACAACAAAAGATACTTTCAGGACACGTTCAATGACTTCTACGATTGTTTCTGGAGACGGCAGCGTAAAACAACAAAAGATACTTTCAGGACACGTTCAATGACTTCTACGATTGTTACTGGAGACGGCAGCGTAAAACAGCAAAAGATACTTTCAGGACACGTTCAATGACTTCTATGATCGTTACTGGAGACGGCAGCGTAAAACAACAAAAGATTCTTTCAGGACACGTTCAATGACTTCTACGATCGTTACTGGAGACGGCAGCATAAAACAACAAAAGATACTTTCAGGACGCGTTCAATGACTTATACAATCGTTACTGGAGACGGCAGCGTAAAACAACAAAAGATACTTTCAGGACACGTTCAATGACTTGTACGATCGTTACTGGAGACGGCAGCGTAAAACAACAAAAGATACTTTCAGGACACGTTCAATGACTATTACAATCGTTACTGGAGACGGCAGCGTAAAACAACAAAAGATACTTTCAGGACACGTTCAATGACTTCTATGATCGTTACTGGAGACGGCAGCGTAAAACAACAAAAGATTCTTTCAGGACACGTTCAATGACTTCTACGATCGTTACTGGAGACGGCAGCGTAAAACAACAAAAGATACTTTCAGGACACGTTCAATGACTTGTACGATCGTTACTGGAGACGGCAGCGTAAAACAACAAAAGATACTTTCAGGACACGTTCAATGACTTCTACGGTCGTTACTGGAGACGGCAGCATAAAACAACAAAAGATACTTTCAGGACGCGTTCAATGACTTATACAATCGTTACTGGAGACGGCAGCGTAAAACAACAAAAGATACTTTCAGGACACGTTCAATGACTTGTACGATCGTTACTGGAGACGGCAGCGTAAAACAACAAAAGATACTTTCAGGACACGTTCAATGACTTCTACAATCGTTACTGGAGACGGCAGCGTAAAACAACAAAAGATACTTTCAGGACACGTTCAATGACTTCTACGATTGTTTCTGGAGACGGCAGCGTAAAACAACAAAAGATACTTTCAGGACACGTTCAATGACTTCTACGATCGTTACTGGAGACGGCAGCGTAAAACAACAAAAGATCCTTTCAGGACACGTTCAATGACTTCTACGGTCGTTACTGGAGATGGCAGCGTAAAACAACAAAAGGTACTTTCAGGACACGTTCAATGACTTCTACGATCGTTACTGGAGACGGGAGCGTAAAACAAGAAAATATACTTTCAGGACACGTTCAATGACTTCTACGATCGTTACTGGAGACGGCAGCGTAAAACAACAAAAGATACTTTCAGGACACGTTCAATGACTTCTATGATCGTTACTGGAGACGGCAGCGTAAAACAACAAAAGATTCTTTCAGGACACGTTCAATGACTTCTACGATCGTTACTGGAGACGGCAGCATAAAACAACAAAAGATACTTTCAGGACGCGTTCAATGACTTATACAATCGTTACTGGAGACGGCAGCGTAAAACAACAAAAGATACTTTCAGGACACGTTCAATGACTTCTACGATCGTTACTGGAGACGGCAGCGTAAAACAACAAAAGGTACTTTCAGGACACGTTCAATGACTTCTACGGTCGTTACTGGAGACGGCAGCGTAAAACAACAAAAGATACTTTCAGGACACGTTCAATGACTTCTACGATCGTTACTGGAGACGGTAGCGTAAAACAACAAAAGATACTTTCAGGACACGTTCAATGACTTCTACGATCGTTACTGGAGACGGCAGCGTAAAACAACAAAAGGTACTTTCAGGACACGTTCAATGACTTCTACGATCGTTACTGGAGACGGCAGCATAAAACAACAAAAGATACTTTCAGGACACGTTCAATGACTTCTACGATCGTTACTGGAGACGGCAGCATAAAACAACAAAAGATACTTTCAGGACACGTTCAATGACTTCTACGATCGTTACTGGAGACGGCAGCGTAAAACAACAAAAGATACTTTCAGGACACGTTCAATGACTTCTACAATCGTTACTGGAGACGGCAGCGTAAAACAACAAAAGATACTTTCAGGACACGTTCAATGACTTCTACGATCGTTACTGGAGACGGCAGCGTAAAACAACAAAAGATACTCTCAGGACACGTTCAATGACTTCTACGATCGTTACTGGAGACGGCAGCGTAAAACAACAAAAGATACTTTCAGGACGCGTTCAATGACTTCTACGATCGTTACTGGAGACGGCAGCGTAAAACAACAAAAGATACTTTCAGGACACGTTCAATGACTTCTACGGTCGTTACCGTAGATGGCAGCGTAAAACAACAAAAGATACTTTCAGGACACGTTCAATGACTTCTACGGTCGTTACTGTAGACGGCAGCGTAAAACAACAAAAGATACTTTCAGGACACGTTCAATGACTTCTACGGTCGTTACTGGAGACGGCAGCGTAAAACAACAAAAGATACTTTCAGGACACGTTCAATGACTTCTACGATCGTTACTGGAGACGGCAGCGTAAAACAACAAAAGATACTTTCAGGACACGTTCAATGACTTCT